>NW_011499935.1:468622-472154 GCF_000495115.2 Populus euphratica
TGCACCGACATCTCTTTTCTAATTTTGGTCATCTCTTTGCCCTTGCAATTTAAGTTCTTAAAGTCATCAATCAATCCTTTTATTTATGTGATAGGTCTGCATTTAAAATGAACATTTACTATAAATTAAAGGTATCTTATATTATTAGATATATTATTAAAAAAGATGCTTTAGTTAAGGAGTTATTGATACTACAAGTGCAAAATGATGATATAAAACCATGATAAAAATGCACTTTTAAGTACTAATCAGTCACCGTAACGTCGTACACGTGTGACATGGGCTATAAAAAAAATATATGAGACTATGTATTCATAAACTAATTTTTTATTTTTAGGGTTTATTGAAAAAAAAAGAAGCATGGCTCACTTAGGTTACATAAGGTCACCCGAGTTTGACTGAACTCATTATAAGCCTGAGTTTTTGCAATCTGAAACCTAGCTAAGGCCTTGAGTAGCCTACGTTAACCAGTTGAGCTGAGTTTCATAACTATCCTTAATTGAAATCAAAGATGAAATGTCAAAAGCAATGTTATTAAACTCAGTTTAGCCAAATGGGGTTAACCCAATGACTTGATAATCTAGAATCTAGTTTAAGTCGGATTTTATATCTAGTTAAGATTAGAAGCGAATATGGTCATCTAATAAGTTAATGCCTAGTCAAATCCCGAATGAGATCACATTTAGCTTTTTTTTCTTAAAAACATTTTAAAAAACAGTGGCATGTGTGTGCACATATTATAAAGAAAGCTAAATGGTGCGGGGATTTCACTACAGCTCTATATATAAATTATTGTGGATTCTTAAACTGAAATTACCCTTTTACCTTTTAATGGCTTAAATTTAGGCCTTTGATTGAGGAGTATTTTGATCTTTTCCTCTAATTCAGTAATCATTTAATGATTGTTTTAAGGTGTATGTGTCTTTTTAAAATTTTTACACAATAAAATACTCTTTTACTCTTAGAGTCAACAAAATTTAGAGCTATTGATTATGAGCTTTCTTGACTTTTTACAATATTCGTAACAATAGAAATACTTTTTTGCTTCCAAGATTAAAAAAAAAAGAGATGGGTTGCTAGACAAGGGTATTTCGGGTTTTTTCTATTTCCATGTATAATAAAATAATTCTTTTATCCTTAGAAAAGACAAAATAAAGCTTTGCTTTAGGGATATTTTGGTATTTTCACAAAATGTATTTTGTGTAATTAGAAGAATTATAATAGTGTTTTGGTATTTTTCACATTTTATTTTTTCATAAATTTTTTTACTAGTGCGTATTCCACAAGCACCAAAGAGTTGGCGGCATCCGCGACCTTCACGTGGCATGTGGGACGTCGCCTAGTGGTTGAATCTAATTATTCATCGTCTCACTAGATGCAAAACCATGCTCTTTTCCATATAGTATGGTGTGTGTAGTCTGATAATTATTGCATTGTCATTGATGATAATTTTTTTTGGCCTTTTATTTCTTTCCTATTTCCTAACAACAAAAGTGTACAATTTTCCTTTTTGTTGGTTATGTTTGAATTTCAGTCTTCATGATTTGAATTGCTTATTTTGTCCTTATTCCTTTTATAAAGGTTTTGTTTTTTTTTTCTTTTAATTTTTTCATTCAATTACAATTTCTGATATATATATTTTTTCATTTCAGTCCTCATTTTTTTAATTTTTATATTCCTTTTATAGTTTTAATTCTCCTAAATTTGTTCCTATTTTTTGTTAGTGTTTTGGAATTCATCCTTTTTGTTTTGATTTTTGATTTTGGTCCTTTTCTCTTTTGTTTGAGTTTTATTTGTTTACAATTTAGCCCTTCAATTTTAATTTGTGTATATTATGTTTTTCAATTTGTTCCTTCTATTTTTGATTTTTGATTTTTTTCCCATGGCTTTTTTTTAAAGTTCTTATAGCTTTTCATAGTAATAATATTTTTTTTTCAGATTTGTTAGTAATAATAATAATAATAATAATAATAATAATAATAATAATAATAATAATAGTATAGTGATAGTTAATAGTAATTGTAATTGTGATTGTGATAGCAATAATAATAATAACAATAATTTTAAAATTTACCCTTCCAATCAAATTTATGGGTTTTTTGAATATTTTTTTTCAAATTTAATAATAATAATAATAAAAACGATAATGATAATGATAATAACAACAACAATAATAATAATGATAGTGATAACGATAATAATATTAATAAAATTACGATAATACTTATTAATAATATTAGTAATGGTAGTAGCTATAATGATAGTGATAATATCAACAAGGATAATAATAACAATGAGAAAAATAATTGTTATAATAATAATGGTGAAAATTTATTATTTGATGTTATCTTTGTTGTGAATTGAGTTTCACTGCTTTTCCATAAATGATAGTGTTGATCTAATATCTCATATTAATGGTTCGAAAAATTTACATGGCTTGACTTTCACCTTTTTTTTTTGTTTTTATTTTTTTAAATTTTATCATTCAATATTGATTTTTAAAAATAAAAAGGTTATCCAAGTTTCCTTTAAATCTGTTAAATAAACCAATTCATATCGAGTTAGCTCTTAAAGATTTATCATCTTGCCTGAGTTTATAACATTGCAAAAAAAAATCTTTGTGCTCTTAATAGCTTTTTTTATTTTTTTTAAAATTATTCATCCAATAGTGAAATGCAAGCAAATGAACTAAGATTGCTATAGTGCTTTCCTATATATATATATTCACACATGTTTTTTTTCTTTTTCCATTCTTTTTATTTTTTTGTAATGATTTTTTTTCAAAATTTTTTATATTGATTTTATTTTTTAATATTTTGATACTTGAGAATTTAACTTCATATTTTTTTATTCTATTTTATTTTATTTTACATTTCTGTAAAGTTAGCATGATTTGAGGGTTTGCTAGAGTAACCTGGGTTGTTTTGGCTTACGAGTTTGATAAGATATCTTTTTTTAATTTAACTTGACTTTTTATCATTTATTTTTTTCTTATATAATTAAAAAAATAGTTTCAAAAAAATTATATTATTAAACTTTATAAAAGTCATGAACCTATTTATAGGTTTGACTGATTGACTTGGTTCGCGAGTTTGATAAATTTAAGTTTTTTTTTTAAATTTTTTTCATCCTTAGATATTGGATTAATTGGCAATTCAATTTCATAATTGATTTTGTTTTACTTTTTTACGAGGTTATCGTGATCTAATAAATATATCACTATTGGGTTAGTATTTAATTTCTCAATCATCTATTTTTTTATAATTTTCTTTAAATAAAAAATATATTATAATCTCAGTGGAGTCTAAAACCCACTTAACTGGTTTAAAGCACTAACCTGGCTTACCTGATTTTCAGGTTTGACAAGTTTACTGACAGAACCAAAAGATTGATATCTTCTTTCAAGTACAGGAGTGTCGAAGCAAAAAATAATCCGGCAAGACTAGGGTTAAACCACAGGGAGGTTAATTGTATAAATTATAAATAACAACAACGACAACGATAACAACAACAACAACAACAACAACAACAA
>NW_011499935.1:472384-488197 GCF_000495115.2 Populus euphratica
AAGAAAGTGTCTCTGCTTCCCGGGAAAAAAAAAGTGGAGGTCATTTGGACTTCTAGATCTCCAGATATAGACCAAATATTGAATAGTGTGCGGGCTATAGGATAGATTCAGACTTTTTTATTGTTACTACAATTTGTACTTGAAAATAATTTTTTTAAATCCTAGGCTCATATGAAAGTTGTAGACTTATGTCTTACCTTTCCATCTATATAAAATAGACCTAAATCTGAGATCTACAGCTCCAGATAATAAAGCAAGACATTTATTATTCAACTTCCATTAATCTATCTAAATAAATAAACTCTCATTAAATTTATATATCTACTCAATACCTCTTAAACAAGATATTTTATAAACCTTTCTTTTATGCTCAATATATCAACACATAGTTATAGAGCTTTACTTGGAAGAAAACAAAATTCTTGTTCTAATGTTTAAGGTTAACTTCCTTGGATTGTGATTTTTTTTGTTTTTTTTGTTTTTTTAAATATATATACATATGTTTTTTAGGAATAAAGGGTATAGTTATTAAATCCGGCTCGGAGATTGACCAGACCAAGAGATTGGGTTCCAAGTTTTATGAGTCAATCCAGGTCCACCAGCATCAACCCATGTTAAAAAAATGTTTTATCCTTAATAACTAATAAACCTATGTTAAAAATATGTTTTTTATTTAATAACTAATTATTTAATTTATTTTAAAAATAACAAAATATTCATTTCACTTTTTCAATCCCAATTAACATGTTTCTTACTTCAGAGTGAATGACAAATAGCTTTACTTAAGAGTGAATGATAAATACCTTTATTGAAAGAAAAAATAATTAATTGCGTTTAATTCACTTGATGTCATTTGTCATGTTTTCTATATTGTAATAACACACCAGAATTTTGCGATAAATAGAATTTGTAAGACATTAAATATGGTTTTTCAATGTAAGTACTATAGTGAAACCTAGTTAACCAAAAGGCGTAATTATTTCAGAGCCAAGCCTTTTCCGGACTCTAAGCCAAGGGCTCCTCCCTATTGACTAAGAAAATTCCCTGAAAACATTCCACACCCCATACTGAAACTGTAAGTCTCATATCATGACATGTGCTTGCAAAACCATATGATTTTAACGTGACAAGTCGAGTGCATGTTTTTGCTATAAATTTCATCCCAATCTCTTCATTTCCTCCATCAATTTACATCCTTAATTCATCCAAAAAAGAAGTAAGAAAGAAAGATATTGGCAAACCAAGGTCATGGCAGCACTTACAATGCCGACGAACTAACCTGTCAAGCTCAGGTGAATTTCCAATTTTTTGTTGTGCTTCTTTTACGAGAATGTGCTTAATTTATTTAATCTAATGTATGCGTGTCTACTTTTCTTTACAGGCCAGGAAGGATGATTTTTTGAACCAGTGCGAGGAACGTTACCAATCCACCCAAGACAGCTCCTATACTGCCCAGGCTTCCAGCTTCCTTCAACAGGCAATATTGCCTACACTACTTCTTTGTTTTGTTTTCTACTTTCACGTTATTACTATTATTGATCACCACCATTACCATCATTATGATTATTCAAGTTCAACGACTTCAGCTACGTGCAAGGATTAAATCAGAGAGCACATTTTAATTAAAATTTATAAAATAAAACTATAGTTTCTCTCAGAATATACAGTACCAGCAGACATTACCAAGATGAGATCGAGCCAATAATTATTCTTGGAATGGCCAACCAATTATAGTTCAATAGTAAAGAAAATGGAACTAATCATTCCAAACCAATTATAGTTCAATAATAACTAATCATTCCAAACCAATTATAGTTCTAAAGAAAATGGAATTTTTTTTTTTTTTCCAGACTGGGGAGCAAGTGAAGAGCGTGGCCCATGGAGCAGCTGAGGCGGTGAAGAATACTCTGGGGATGAACACAGAAAATACCCCGACCAAGAATACAAGCAACGACCCAAGCCACGTTTCCGCAAGGGCTTGAGGTGTTTCTGTTGAACACCGTAATCTCTTGTGTGAGAAGGCGATTTTTACGTGTGTTGTTATTGATTTATTTGAGATGAAAAAGTCTGTGGGTCCAAAAAGGGTAATGAGGTGATGTCTCATCACTCTAGTACTTGTCATAAAATTTTGATTAATGGAAATTTTCTTTCCTTTGTGTTTATTAGATTGGATGAGACACTGTGCTTAAAATAAAAAGGGTGCCATACGTGACACAAGTGTCTTCAAAAGGTTATAGTGATGTTGATGTGCTGAATTTAAATGGATGAAATCTTTGATGAGGTTTACGTAAGTTATGGGCAAATTTTGACTACATTTTCATGTTGAAAATAAACTTATTTTATGCAGTTTTTCAAATTTTAAAAGTTTATCTTTATATATTATTCAATCACGTATGCATTAGAGTTTATATAGATATATATTTTAAGTGTTTGTTTATGTTTTCAAGAAATAGAAAGCATGTACTAGTCAATATTTACCTATCAAAGTCATTTATTTGGATCTTAATTATGTTATTTTAATATTTTTCTAAATTTCAAAGGCTATTTCAAGTATATAATATTGAATGAGACTACATATCTACATCTTTTGATATAATTTGAATTGAAAAGTTTTTGGCTTGGTCTTTTGACAATTTAACAAGTTTTGTATCTTTTTTTTGAATAATAAACTTATTTTCTTAACTCCATATGTTTAAAGTGGTGAGTGATATATATCTTTAGAATAGTAAGTTTATTCACGGTGTATTTTTTAGGTTTTTACCTTAGAGTGATGAGTGAAACACTATCATTTATTTGCATGCGTTACTTATTCCTTCATAAATTTCATGCCATCTGGTATCAATTTAGTATCAGAGGTTTGAATTTAAAACAATATCTTTTCATGGACATTGTATGCAATAATCTAAAAGGGAAGTCTATGGACTTGAAATTGATCAAATGAGAAGGCAACTCTAGGAGCGTCATTACCAATTTGAGAATGAAGACTATAAATTGGAGTATGTTAATTCTATCATTCAAAGGCAACACAACGATTTTAGCAATAATTCTTCTAATAATAATCATCAAAGGAAGCATCCTTTTTATCATGATATACAAGAGAAAATTCAGCAACAAATAAGTGATAAAAAAGCTAAAATCTTTATGATTATAGATCTTTTATGGATTGGAATCAACTATTGAGATCCAATAAGGATGAGAAAGATGCTATTAAAAGAGAAGATTTCAATGTAGAAATCTTGGTTTATGATAAGCCTAAGTATGCTAATGAAATTATTATTATATTAGTCGAGTAACATATTAAGGAGGTGGTTCTAGAGGTGGGTCTTGATAAAAGAAATTGTGGAGGATATGCCTCATTTATGATGAAGGAGAATTGTAGAATTAATACGGTTAAAGTTGGCATTTTTGGACAGAAAAAGAATAAACTTGTCAATGTTTTTGATAACATTCTAGAAATAACTTTTGTTAGTTTAGAACATAATAAACTGAATAAAGATGAAGTAGTTGAGTTGTTCTCTCCTGATAATTAAAGAAAAATACATTGCACGAAAAGTAATGTAATTGGTGTTAAAGAATTCTAGTTCAATGCTTACATAAAGGATTATGAAAGAGTTTTAATAGGACATCTACAAGACCATGGAAAGAACAATACAAACTCGAGCATGAGTTTTTCTCAACCATGAAAACTTGACATGAGCATGGCCTTAAAAGGTTCTATTAATATCGAGCTACTTGAGTTTGGGTTGACAATGCAAATGGATGAAGTCTTTATTGATGTTTAATGGTAGCGTATAGGCCAATTTTGAGACCAAATTTTCATGTCCTCATTGCACGAGAAAATAAGCTTATCCTATGATATTTTAAACTTTGAGTGTCATCTTTATAAATTATCAATCCATACATGTATTGAAGTTTTCATAAAAAGTTATGCTTGTTAAAAATTTTGAAGTGTCTATTTGTATTTTTAAGAAGTCAAAAATACAAGCTTGTTAATATTTATCTAGTTTTATTTTTTTTTCAAAGTCATTTATTTGAGTTTTAATAATGTTATTTTGGTGTTTCTCTATACTTGGATGATTCTTCCAAGTATATAATATTGAATTAGATTATGTATCCAGATATTTTGGCACAATCTGAATTAAAAAATCTTTAACTTGATTTTTTAGCAATCTAACAAGTTTTGTAATTTCTTTGTGAGTGATGGATTTATTTCTTAACTCTATATCTTTAAAGTGATAAGTGATCAGTATTTTTAAAGTAATGAGTTTATTTACATCTATATCTCCTAGATTTTGTACCTTAGGTTGTAAGTGAAACCATGTACCTTTGCAATTTTCATATCATTATGGCATCACTATGCATGGTTAATTTATTGAAATTTATCCTTATTTTCTTCTCCTCGATTTTTGCTTTTATTGACCTCTCCATCAATCTTTTGGAGTGTTGTGCTTGTTCATGTCCTTAGATAAGGAATGCAAAGGTTGATTGATTAACAAAATAGGGTGGCTATTTTTTGAACATTTGGTTGCTCAAACTTTTTAATTTTGGTTTTCTACGCTCTATAACTTAGCGTTTGATTGATATATGACTTCCTTCATCTTAAGCCAATAATTTTCAACATATTTTTAGCTAGTGTCTCATCACCTGTATGTTGGTGGGCTATATCTTTAAGTTGATAATACTATTGGTTTTAAGTTTTCTGTTTTAAGAAGTGCGCTTTCTACTTCTATTTCATTTGTTATCACTTTTTTTTTCTTGGCTTCTTCTATCTATTTGTAACTAGCTTTTGTTTCTTATTTTGATGCTTAAAACATTTAGTCTATTAGCTTCTAATAAAAAGAATTTCCTTCCTTTTCTTTATTTTTGCAAAGATAAAAAGGATTTCGAACATTGTCATTCTAATATAAGTCATTTACCATCAAATTAATCTCTAGTTGATAATTAACTTGCTTAAAAGTTACTAGTTGGCATTAGTATCCATTATTGTTTCTAAAATTGAGATGGAAGCTAATTTTATCATATATAATAATATCTCCAACAATTGTCTTAAAGCTTTTTTTCAATGAATTTTATAGATGTTCGCAAAGAAAATAACCATGCAGAGAATAATTTCACCAAGTTCATAGAAAAACTGAATTAGTTGTATGATTGTAATTTTTTTTATTAATTTATATTTTACTTAATTTTTCACTTATCAATAAAGAGGAATGCAAAGGTTGATTGATTAACAAAATAGGGTGGCTATTTTTTGAACATTTGGTTGCTCAAACTTTTTAATTTTGGTTTTCTACGCTCTATAACTTAGCGTTTGATTGATATATGACTTCCTTCATCTTAAGCCAATAATTTTCAACATATTTTTAGCTAGTGTCTCATCACCTGTATGTTGGTGGGCTATATCTTTAAGTTGATAATACTATTGGTTTTAAGTTTTCTGTTTTAAGAAGTGCGCTTTCTACTTCTATTTCATTTGTTATCACTTTTTTTTTCTTGGCTTCTTCTATCTATTTGTAACTAGCTTTTGTTTCTTATTTTGATGCTTAAAACATTTAGTCTATTAGCTTCTAATAAAAAGAATTTCCTTCCTTTTCTTTATTTTTGCAAAGATAAAAAGGATTTCGAACATTGTCATTCTAATATAAGTCATTTACCATCAAATTAATCTCTAGTTGATAATTAACTTGCTTAAAAGTTACTAGTTGGCATTAGTATCCATTATTGTCTCTAAAATTGAGATGGAAGCTAATTTTATCATATATAATAATATCTCCAACAGTTGTCTTAAAGCTTTTTTTCAATGAATTTTATAGATGTTCGCAAAGAAAATAACCATGCAGAGAATAATTTCACCAAGTTCATAGAAAAATTAAATTAGTTGTATGATTGTAATTTTTTTTATTAATTTATATTTTACTTAATTTTTCACTTATCAATAAAGTGAGTTAAGTTTGTTTGGTTCAGTTTGTAATTTTAATAAAGTGAGTTAAGTTTGTTTGGTTCATGTGTAGTTTGTAATTGTTTTTTGAATAATTTTTTTGTTACTCTTCTTTTTCTGTTTAGCCATGTTTTTATTGGCTAAATGAGTTAATAAAATTCTTGTTTTCCATGAAATAAAATAAAAATTTTCTGGTTGGCATTTTATTGATATAAATATCAAGCAAAATTTCAGCTTAGTTGATCTTCTTTGGAGAGAAAAATATCACAATAAAATCACAATTAATTCTGATTTTTGTCAATTTTAGCAAAACAAAAATTAAGAATGCATTAGAAAGTCTACAACAAACGAACTACTTTCTGCTCCAACTCTTCCCTCCCTTAATTAAATAGATAAGTAATTTATCTTAAAAGGTGTTCACAACAAATGTTTTTAAATGCGGATAATATTTTGTTATAATTACTAGCAAAACTGATATAATTATTTTTGAAGTTAAATAAATGTTGATAAAGCCAATTGTTTGAAATATCATTTGACATCGTCAAAATATTGATATAATTATTGAAAAATTGTCACCATTTTTAATTGAATGAGGAAGCAGTGACTACACGCTTCCGATTGGACTGTGGAAATTCATCATAGAGAAGCTAATAAGACTTCTGACTTCGAAATTGGTCTACTTGTCCTCTCAAGTTGCTTAATTAAGCCTTTTTTGCAGGAATTTGTGGTTTTTCCTTCCCTAATTTCGTGTAGCTCGTAATATTTTAGAAATTCAAGCAGGCTCTATATTGCGGCACATGAGGCGGCTGAGACAAAAGAAAATTGTAGTCTTGCATGTACAGGTTTGAATCCATGCGTTAGAATTGACATTGTTTGCCGATTCAAGAATAATAGTAGAAATTAAACCGTTTCTTGTGATCCGTTTACACTTCAAAAATAATTATAGAAATTTTAATTTTTTTTAAAATTTTTTAAGATACAAAAAAAATATATTTATTTATATATTTTTGAATTATTCCAATGTGTTCATATTAAAAATAATTTTTAAAAAAATAATTTTATTTTATTATAATATATTTTTAAATAAAAAATATTTTAAAATGTTATCACAATTTAAAACACAACAACTAGAATACTACTGGACGTAAGTGATCGAGCTGCCTTCAAGTTGCCAACATAATAAATAATAACAAGCTAGAATGGGAAACCAAACTTGCTGTTCGAACAAGTCTTCGCGCAACCTTTTTTGACATGTATGCTGGCGTCCAGGATCCTCAACTTCAAGCCTATATAAACACATGCTGAGAGCTAGATCATGCACACCATACCTATTCATTCAACCAGTAAGCAACAACTAAGGCAAAAATGACAGGTAACTCTCTGAAGTCTATTTTGGTGACCCTCTTCATCTTTGCTATGGTACTGTCTCCGATATTGCCAGCAGCTGAAGCAGGCCGTTTGAATCATCGAGGTGATTATTTACTTAAACGTAGCTCTCTCTCGAATTCATTATTTGTTCATTACCAACACCTCATTTCTTATTGATCTTACGCTTGTGTGTGTGCGTGTGTAGGTCTCCAATCTGGACCAATATGTCCAGCTTGTGTATGCTGCTCACCTCCACCTCCAGGGTCCTGCTGCCCATGTTGTTCTACTCCTGTTGCAACTGAATCCACAACTGGGACTCCATGAAACTATTTACGTGCGCTTTTGATATTCATATATGTATACTGCAGGAATAAATTAGTATATGAATAGAAAGGATCGGTGTCACTCTCGTTAATAAACTGTGGAGACATAACCATGTTGTATCATCATGCACTGGCAATTTCAATAAATCAATGTCCTTATTTTAGTAAGAGTCATTTAAATTAACCCTAACGACGGTTAACCCTTTTTTTTTTCTTAATAATAGCGATGCTCAACTTATTATCTTATGTTAGAAATTCTTGAAAAAACAAATACATATACGTTTCTTGTTTGGGAGGGAAAAATTACCACATGGTACCTATGTAGATCAAGACTCTTTAAATGATTGGTGGGTGCCATGATCCTAATATTGCGAGTGATTACTAATAAACTAATTTGGAAATGATTGTTGGAGAATTTTGACCTTAAAATGAATAGAAATGCTTTAGATTTACAATTGTGTATGTATTTCTTTTTATCAGGAAAGAGAATTCGGATAGACGATATTTTCTTGCTATTCATATTGTTAGTTAGATTTAATCTCAATTTAATTATATATCGGGGCAGAATTAGGGGGGTTGGTTCTTGTAAGGAATTTTTTCTTCCAGCCCCTTTAACAAATTAAATTTTTAGCTCTAAAAATAAAAAAGAAAATATAAATTTTAGCCCCCATAGAATTTTTTCCCCTTAATTTGGCCTTCCATACTAAAATTCCTAGCACCGCCCATCAGCACGTATTAAAACTACAAGCACACCAAAAAACTACAACAGAGCATGTGTGAGAATTTTTTTAGTACTTAGTGATAGTTTATAAGTTATAGTTTGAGTCATTAATTAAGATGTCATCCGTATATGTTAGTAAATTCAAATAATCATCAATTCTTATGTGAAAGTAAATGGAAATAATTACTTTCTTAAATAGTCAAATTAATGATCTAATGATTGTGAGTTTTGTTTTTAAAGTCATTTCTAACTTTTACCTTAATGAGTTATCAACATGAGGATTAATAGAAGAAACATTTTGAGTTGTAGAAATACCGGAATGGAAAGAGATTTTGAGTTTGATTATAAAGTTTTGTTTCTCACTTTAAAGTGATTGTTTCTTAATATCAAATTTACTAATTTTAAATAAATGAGTTATGTAAGCATAAATATTTTTTTTAGATTAAATTAATCATAATAATCACCCAATTATTACCACAAAAATGAAAAATAACATATAATAAAAATATCATCTTCTACTTGTATTGCTAATTTCTTACTTTTCTAAACGAATCAATTTTGTTTTACCTTTTCATAAGGAGATAATATCTCACTATGCAACAAGTTAGATTAATCATATTTAAGTTTAAGACTTGCATAAAAAGGGTTAATTGAAAAATTCATTTAAAACTAATATCAATGTTAATCCTTACTAAAAATATAATTATATTAATTTATCTATCTAGAAAAGTGATATGTTCTATTTAATTTACATCATTATTAGTTTTTCTAGATAGAAAGTTGAAAAGAATTGATATTTTTTTTTAAAATAAGAATTAATGATACAACATATTAGCTAATGACTCAAAATATAACTTATAAAATATTATTAGTTATAGCTTAAAAACCATAAATTTTATCGAGCAGTTATACTAAAACAATATATTAGAAGCAATTGGTATTCAATTAAGAAAATATTAAAATTTGAGTAGCAAAATATACTCTTATTATCAATATCATATAACATATTGTTATGATGGAGCTAGGCTTGTTATTGGGCCTATAGGAGTAGCTTTTGAAATATTTGAGTTTATATTCGGATAAGTCAGTTTATCAAGGAAGTTAGTCATTTCATTGCTTTAAAAATGTAAACAGTAGAGTATTTATAGATTCATTTAAAATGCCTTATCATTTATAATTAAATTATAAAGCATCTAAAAGGGAATGGTGGTTCCTCGTAGCTAAAACCCTAGAAAAAACCTAAAAGAGAATGATTATTTCTTATAGACAAACCTAAAAATAGTATATTAAGAATTATCTACTTTCTTAAACAATATGATTTTTTTGTATTTGACTATAAATTAAAACATCTTCATATAAACTCGTTAATTAAAATGAAGTTTTCTTTTGAAAGATGCATCTTCACTTTAACTTGATGGATTAAAAAAATATAATAAATTTTCCTACCATCTAAAATTTAAACCCAAAAATTCAATAAATTATATTTAATTATTTCTTGGATTTTAATTTCTAAGTTCATGAAATCATGAAAAAACTTCACATAAAAATTTGGTTTTCTACTAGTTGTGATTTTGAATCAAGATGTATGGGTTTATGTCTGCGCCAAGATATATAGGCTTTGTTAATGGCTGATTGTTGATAAAAAAATAAGTCCATCATGGAATCAAAGACTCTTCAATACTTAAATCAATATGTTTATAAAAGAAATAATGCATGAGAGAATTGAGAAAAAATATAGTAAGTTGTGAAAATTGTTCTTTATTTTTACCTGATGACCCAAGGATTTTTATAGATATTAGTTAAGCTCATCTTAAGATGTAGATAGTTTCAAGATTGGTAAAATAATTGGTGCTTGAGTGGCACTTGCAACCCATTTTGATCACTTTTAGTGATATTTCAAGGTCTAATAAGGTTTGTCTTATTATATTTTCTTGACAATATCAAATGCATTAAAATTAGAGTCTATGTGTTCTTATTAGTGGCTTTTCCTCTCTCCTTTCTCCTCTCTCATGCCATTTCAACATTGTAAATGAAAAAACACATACAATAGCCGTGAAAAGTGCATGGAGTGAATTAAAATTATACAAAGATGAAGAAAGGTGCATAGGTGCATTTTTTTGTGAATAGGGTAAAAGTGGGAGAAGATACCTCTGGTCCTGTTTTGATTTCACTCTATTTTGGTAAGGGCTAAACATATTGGTTTTCTTTTTATTTTCACCATGATAAGTGTTGTTTAGCAAAAACAAAATATTGACTTAGGTTATGACATGTGTTAATTACTGATTATTAAATAAAGATAAAGATTATTGGTTTTATTCCTTGATGATATAAGATCAAGTGTGATTTGTTAATGAGATATATTGAATTTAATTTTGAAATATAAAATATGTTTTTGCCAACAAATCAGAATTAGACATCTTACTGCTGAAGCCAAGGCTTTGGAGACAAAAGCCTTCAAAGGGAGTAAGCTAGGTTCTAAATCTCTTGGATCTAAGGGACTATGAGGAAGTGCTTTGTTCTGGTCAGAAGGACTTTCCTGGTTTATCATAATCTATTAGTTCAAGGACTGTTGTCAACCCTGGCAGCTGAAGTAGAACGAGCTCTTAAGAGCTCCAGATTAGACCTAGACCTCTTTACAATGCATTTGTAAGTTATGTCATCCTTTGTTTTAATGCTAGTAATTTGTGATGAGTAGATAATGTAAATTCTAATTAGAGTATAAACACACATGTTCTTTTCCCTTTAAAAGTCTATTCCATATGATATTCATTCCCAACTTACTTCTTGTGTTCAGGTTGTTGGACTTTGCCAAAGAAATGTCAGCTACATGCCAATCTTTTGATATCTCAAGTTAATCAATGGTGTTATGGAAGGTATTGTATGAGGTTGTCTTTGGCTCTCTAAACTATTTTAAGCGAAAAAAAATCTTAGGAGGAGCTAGAGGATCTCCATTTACAAGTAGCACATATTAGGAGATAAGGACTGTATAATGTATATATTGAATCATGGGTTTAGAAAATTACTTCAAACATTCTATAGTTTAGTTCAAACTGCACTTGTTTTCTATATTTTTAAAAATTATAGTTTGTATTTAGAATTTTATGAGCGTTTGGGAATGCGGTTGAAATCATGTTTTCTAAAAAATTAATTTTTTATATTTTTTATTATTTTAATGTATTGATATCAAAAATAATTTTTAAAAATAAATAAAAAATTATTTTGATATATTTTCAAGCGAAAAATACTTTGAAAAGCAACCACTACCACATTTCTAAACACCATACCCATGTTTACTATTATTTTTTTATTTAATGTGTAAAATGCCATCAAAACATAATAGCATGTAATTTTCTCTTTTCTAAACAAAAAATGTTTGTATTGGCATTTTATAAAACACCACATGACTCTTTTTCCCTTCTCTATGCCTGTAATTTGTTTCTATAATTGCAATATTGCAATGACAAACTTCTTATATCTGGCAATTTGGGTTAATTGGAATTGAAAGATCAAAGGATAGCAGATTGGATCTTTACCACACTAGTTTATTTTCTAGTGTACTAACACCTAAAAATAATAGGCAGAGCCCATTAGAGATTTAGAGTTCTAAGATAGGAGAGGGCAAGAACCTGATAGAATAAGGAGATGAAGCTCTGCTTTGCATCTACCAATCATGTAAGACCTAAATTTAAAATGAATGAACAAGGAGTTGAAAGATGTCGATTACTTTTGCCACTTCACATGTAAGATTTCATCACCTTATCACTCAAAGTTGTTAGAATGGCTAGCTTATGATTGATACTGAAGAGGCATCTAATTAAAGCCTTTAAAAGAGAAGAGTATTATAGTTGAAGGTTTGATATAAACTGGAGAACTTTATCACGATATTATTCATCTTTAGATTGCTTTTTTCTTTTTCTTTTTTTTCTTTGGTAAGAGGATGGTGGCTTATGCTTCACTAGTTTTAGAATTCAAGGGCAAAGTGGATCTAGTTGGGGATCGAAAAACCAACTACTTTCATGGAATTACAATTATTAAAGAAAAGGAAAATGGTGGGTGAAAGATATATAAATCTTTACTTGAAGAAAGAGTATTAAATGAGTTGTTTAGTTGATTTTTTAATTTAATTTATATAAGGGAAATTTGGTTATTTTGTCAAATTTAAATTTTTTTTATTGATTCATCATGTAAACAATAATTTTTGAAAACATGAAGGGCAATAGTAATTTTAACCAAACTATAAGATGTTATAAGTAACTTCTATAATTTATATTTTTTGTAAAAGTACTTATTAATGGTATATAAATTTCCTTCTAGGATTATAAAAATAAATTACTTTTGTTCTTGGGTAAGGCTTTATGTTTCTTCATGGGCATTCAGATATCGTTGAGTTCTTAAATAAATCCAAGTAACATAGCTTTTCTTATTTGATACCATAACCAATTATTTGTCTACTTTAGATGTCCATAAACACACAAGTTAGAAATTTACCAAAAAGACAAAGCTAAGGTTATTTAAGAAATTGATAACATGTTATAATCTAATGATGAAATTACTACAATGAAATAATCTAAATTCAAATAATATTACAAATGAAATTTGCAATGACTAGGGTTGAACTATCATTAGTAGTAAAAATAATTTTTTATAAGGATGAATTAAGAGATGAAACACAAAAATCAAATGTCATATGACATTTAGCACTATAATTAATTATCTATGCATTAATAGAAATAAATGCAGAAATATGTAAAACTTTATCACTATTATTTGTAAGTACTATAAATAATGAGGATTTTTCAGCAACGTTTTCTATTTTTATTTTAATAATTGGTGTAGTTGAGGTCCTCTTGAAATTCTATTTTCATGAATTATAAGTATAATCCCACCATTTTTTAATGTCCCACAAGCTTGTAACACCAATTTTTGATATGTCTCATTTGATTGCAATGATAGCATTTATATGTAGACTTGTCAAACTATTATTGTTCTTACACTGGTGGCCTAGTTCAATTTGCGTTTATTATTATTGTTTTATATGCCTTGAGTGACTAAGAAAATACCTCTTTTCCTCTCATTATCATATTTAAATTCTATTAGATACATATAATAATTATCTTTCATCTTATAGTAAAAAAAAAAAGAATTTCCTAGATTTAGATGATGGAATAAGATTCTTATCAATCATAATCATAATATCACTATAAATATCAGCTAACTTTACTTCTATCTTCTTCATATACTCTTTAATCCTTTTCAAATTGGTTCTATTCTCTTTATTACTTTTTTTTCTACTCAATAGATGACAAAATCATCTATGACTCCCTTCTTTACATTCTTATAACATATAGAGAGTAAGTGTCTCTCCCCTATAATTAATTCAATGTCAAGTTTCACCATTTTCTTCGTAATATCCATCATTTCTTTATACTGTTTAGCTTGATCAGAAAGCTTGGCAACATAAATGAATTTTGTCATGTTTAGTGTTAATCTTTCTCTTTTTAATTTGGGATATTCAAGTCAATCATAAAAAAAAAGTTTTCCCCAACTTTGTGTGATCATAAAATTATGTTACTATTTATAGCCAAAAACACTAGTTAGGTTACTCCAAACTAAATATCCATTGTTTAGATTCTAGAAAATTATGTCATGAACATGCCAATAAAATTTCAACTTAATCGGACCATGAACGACTTTTATCAAAGCATTTGATCGATCTTCAAAATTATTGTTCAAGAAGTTGTGAATTTTATCTAATCTTACTATTTTTTTCTAGAAAATCGCATACATACACAATATATTTCTCTTAATTTATCATAGATAAAAATATTAAATGTGATTTTTACCTTTCAAGGACTCATGAAAGACTTTAAAAGGGGGAAGGGGAAATCATACAATAATTAATACAATAATTAGAAGAAAAAAAACTAGGGTTTAAGGATTAAAAAACCTAGCTCTAATGCCATGTTTTCTTTAAAAGGGGGAAAAGGAAATCATACAATAATTAGAAGAAAAAAAACTAGGGTTTAAGGATTAAAAAACCTAGCTCTAATGCCATGTTTTCAATAGGAATAAAATACTCTTCTGATATTCTTATTTAGAGAATGAGGAAGCAAAAATATGTATACAATACAAGTTAAACTAATTTAGAAAACTAATTATACAGGAAATTAAGAACGTATTAGTAAAAAAATTAACTTTAAATCCATATACATGAAATCAAAAAATCTCAACAAATATACCTAGTTTTGCTTCAACTTTTTAGAGCATACCATATAAGCATAAGTAGCTTGATACAAAACCCAAAAAAGATGTGAACATGATATCTTAAAAAAAAAAGATAAAAAAAGAAAAAGAAACAAGGCTTTCATTAAAAATGCAAGACAATGTCAAAAAGTTCAAAACATTACGTCAAACTTAAATACTTTGAGTGGAAGAAAATGATGATTTAATGGTTCTAGAAGTTTCCGCGTGAGACATAGTTTGCTTTGGTTATTTAAACAAATTATTTCCAAGTTTATTTGAAAAAAAAATGATATTTTTAGTTTTGAATGTGATGTTTGTGAACTAACAAAGAACCATTGTGCTTCATTTATAAAAGTTTGTTTAAAAGCCCACACTTATTTATAATTATACATTATGATATTTGAAGTCCATCCAAAGTCATTACTTGGAGTGGATTAGTTTGTTACCATTTTGATGACTATACCAAGATAATCTAAGTGAGCTTGATGAAATCCAAAAGTGAAGTGAACATGTTATAATGGCACAAGTTTAGGTTTTGTATAGTTATAATAAGGGAGAATATCATAGTTGAATCTTAGCACAAGACATAAATTTAGGTTTTCTATAATTATAATAGGGGAGAATATCATAGTTTTGAACTTCAATAATATTCATAAACTTAGATTTTAAAGGTAAAAATTCACAAGCTAGAAGGATAATAAAAAGAAAAAAAAAAGTGAAATGGATTTGAGTGATATAATCTTAGACTAAAGTGGCGATGAACACCCAAACATTGAAGATATGACACCAAAAAATGCTTTGTTCAAGTTAGAGTCCTTCATAATTGACATACCAAACTAATTATATGTTGAAGATGTCTTTGACTCGGTATTTGAATCAATCTGAAAATTACCAAATTATCACATTAGAGGTATTCTTAAACCCAAACTTTTTAGTAAATTCAGATATCCAATGAGTTATTATATGTCTAGACATTATTTTTATAATTGAATATTTTATTCTTAATTCAATAATCTATTGCATTCATTTCTAATAATGTACAAGATGCCTTAGTTGATCCAAGGTGGAAAGCAGTTCTGAATAAAAAGATAAAATTCTTTGTTAGAGAATAATATAAATCGTATCTTAGGATGTTATCTAATAACTTAAGTGATTAGTACTTAAAAGTGCATTTTTTATCAAGGTTTTATGTCATCATTTTGCACTTGAAGTATCAATAACTC
>NW_011499935.1:489545-506867 GCF_000495115.2 Populus euphratica
TTGTTGTTGTTGTTGTTGTTGTTGTTGTCATCTATAATTTATACACTTAACCTCCTTGTGGTTCGACCCCGGTCTTGCCGGGTTATTTATTACTTCGACACTCCTGCACTTGGGAGAAGACATCAATTTTTTAGTCATGTCATAGATAAAGTACAAGCCCAATGACATAATTGAATGCCTTAAAGTAAAAATAGTGGAATAAGGTAATTCTTAAACCTATATGTTCGATCATATTGAGTATATTATACCTATAATTAAAATTAACACAATTCAAGTCTTATTATCGTTATTTGCAAACTTAAATTGGCCATTACAATAACTTAATATGAAGAATGCATTTTTGTACAGTGAATTATTCAAAAAAGTTAACATATATTTTTGACCAGGATGCATGAAACCTACAAGGTATAATAAAAAAGTGTATGGGTTAAAGAGATCATTATATAGATTGAAACAATATATAAGAGCATGTCTTGAAAGGTTCATAAAATCTACGGTAGCTTTTGCCTACCATTAGAGCAATTTAGATCTTGTATTATTCCTAGAAAAAAAAAAAAGACAAGGTAAGATTAACACACTCTTTATATATATGAATGATATGGTGGTTATGGAAAATGATTATGAATAACAAAAAGCCCTATAAGATTACTTGTCCATATAAATTAAAATGAAAGATCTAGGTCCTTTGGAATATTTTCTTAGAATCTAAATGTCTTGATATCATAAAAAACTCTTTATATATCTCAATAAGAAAATATACTTAACATCTTTTACAAAATACGAATATATTAGCATGTCAACCAATTGAAACACCAATAGAAAAAGGTTTAAAGTTATATATTGAGTCCAATCAGATACTAACTAATAAAGGAAGATATCCAAGACTTGAAAAAAGATTGATGTACTTAGCTAACATGAGATCAAATTTGACTTATGCATTAAGTATTATTAGTCACTTTATGCATAATTTAGGAGAGCAATAAATGAATGCAATTATATGTGTTCTGCAATATCTGAAGGTTGTATTTGGAAAATGAATTTTGTTCATTAAAAATATAGATGGTAAAAACATGGATGTATTTACTAATATTGACTATGCCAAAGTGGTAAATGATAGAGGTCTACTTCGTAAATAGCAATTTTGTTAAAAGAGAAGTATGAAATATGATGTTGGTGCTTACTCAAGTACAAAAATCAAATTAAAATATATGACTTTTAGACATTGTGAAGCATTGTGATTAAGAATTCTATTACAAGATTTGGGTTATCCATTGAGGCAATTGGTTTGATTATATTGTGATAATAAAAGAACAAGCATGTACAAAACATATATATATTATAAGGAGAAGATGAATAGAAAAAATTACGGAGTTGGTTATGATCAAATTTGATGATCAATTGATTTATATTATAATCAAAGTAGTTTCAAGTTGAGTGTTATTAAAGTTTTTAAATAAGTTAGGTATGTATAATATTTATGCATTCACTTGAGATGGAGTGTTCATATTTTGTGATTTCTCGCACAGCAAGTTATAGTTAGTTTTCTGATTATTATGTTCATGGTTTTCTATATAATTAGTTTTCAAAGTTAGTGTTGTATGTATAGTGTTTCTTTCTTATTCTCTATATAAAAAATCAAATAATTATTTTCTTTTTATAGTAAACAACATTAATGAAAAAAATGATGAAACTAAAGTGTAAAATTATAGTCAACCAATTTCTTGAAAGATTAAGCAGGAGCGCTACCTCCTATGCTACATTTGCTAAATCCACCGATAAGTGGATCTAAAGGAACAGCCGAAAATATAGTGTAGAATCTAACTTTAATTAGCATAAGCAAAGATCGAAAATTATTTGGTTTTTATATATATTCTAAGAGCTGGTTATCTCAACAGTCTTGCTGATTACATGTCTAAAAAGAAAATAAATCTGAGCAAAAATCAACTAAAATGAAATCCAATAAAAGGGAAGAAAAAATAATTAAAGAAAAAGTAGTATATTCTTTTTCCTTTTTTACCAAAACACACGCGCACACAAATACACAAAGGAAAGAAAAAGAAAGGGGGGAGAGCCAAGCGAGCTGGTGACAAAGAAAGAAAAGGCAGAATATTATTATTATTAAGGAAAGGAAAGAGTTGGTCGTGGTCATGCATGGGTGAGCTTCCCAAGGTACAGAATCGAATCAGCACCACTTCTCTTTGCTCTTGTTGGCTCTTCTTTATAGTTTGCCCCTCTCCATCTCCCCTTTACTCTTCTCCAAGAGAATGGATGACAGATATCTTAAGCATTTTGATATGTTGTACTCTATGCATGTTGTTCTTGAGAGGGTAATAAAGAGATTAAAGGGGTTTTTAATAGGAATAGCAGCCGCAGAAAAGAAAAGGAAAAAACAAAGAAAAGCAAAAGGTGGTCAAAATGAAACCTCTCCTCGATAACTTGTTATTCCATCATTTCCAGCCTTCAACTATCTTTATTGAAACTCACCAGTTGCCTTTCTCTTTTTCTTATTTTTTTTTCTAACATGGAGGTATTTTACGTAAATGTTTACAAAACACCCCTTCTATACATCAACAGCTTATATGTATATACATATGGTTCAATTAATTAAACACAATGAAAAAGAAAAATATATGTGAAAACGTTAGAGCTAGGAGACCAAGTTAGACAGGTTTGATGATAAGAAAAGCTCTGAAGAGACGTCAAGGAAATACATATCGCTGCCTCCTAGTTAGACAGTAATCTTCCATATACATAATTCAAAGAAAGCATGAAGTATGAGAAAAAGGGGAATATTCAACTTCGTAAAGCAACAACAATTTACCAAGCCATTCGCCTCCCCCAAAAAATTGCTGATTCTCGAAGTAAAATACTGATAGAGACATGACGCATCATGGAAATAATTGAGATAAGAAGTGGGCCTTCTTCAAGTTTATAATACCAAGAGTACTTATTACATGTCTACCAAGATATGCTAATTAGGATTCTTTTTTGGTTTTCTTGCTAGTTCGAGAGATCTTCCTTCAAGCCATTTTCACTGCGAATACATACTTTGAAAACATGCTAGTGATTTGAGGGTCCCCGGTGCTATGGTCAAAGGGGCCTTTCTAGGGTTAGTGGTTCACTTAATTAATTAATTAACTACATTTTTGGATTAGGGCTGCTGTGCTTATAGGCTGACAATATCTTCTGTTTGCTTTATATGGGACCCATAATTGCTGGTCTAACTTACATGGACTGAATGTGACCATCTAAAGCTCAACTTGGTTCAACTTGGTTCAGTTTGACTGGTTACAAATTCCCCACTAGCTAGGCATACATGCAACTTTCTCCTAAGAATTCCTTGGAAAAAAAGCATATGTAGTAATCATGACCAGAGAACTCCTTGGCATGCATCTCACAATGATATTCTTCAAAACTAAAATTAAAATGAAGCCTGCATGTAATTATATCAACCTTTTAAAATTACTTTTTACATCCTCAGTTAACACAATTACTTATCAGAAAGATTAAAAGATAAAAATTCTCTTGTATATCAATAATAAAAATTACTAAAAAACATCTTGCAGTGTAAGCTGGTGAAAATTTTACATACCAACTTTCCATAATTGTCCTTGTATATTAATAACCCATCATTGTGCTCTTGTGATTCTACATTTCTATCTATTTATATGTATATATAATTGTTTGTACCATGCTACGTGTCCGATTAAATTTTTGTTCACATGAAAAAAGTATTTAGGTGTTGTTTACATACCAACTTTCCATAATTGTCCTTGTATATTAATAACCCATCATTTTTCTCTTGTGATTCTACATCTCTATCTATGTATATATAATTGTTTGTACCATGCTACATGTCCGATTAAATTTTTGTTCCCATGAAAAAAGTATTTAGGTGTTGTTAACATACTTTCTAGAAAAAAAATTATATGGAGGTCAACAATATATGACATAGTCCACTTTATAAGCTTAAAAACAACCCGAACGACTAAGAAAAATATAGTTTAACTAAAAAAATCAAGATGATATTATTTTTTTAATATTAAAATGACAATATATTATATCTACTTGAATTTACTTGGATTTATTTAAATTCACTCGGATCAACTCAGGTTATCTTGTTAAATCTCTAACCTAGGTATGAGACCCTAATAATTCTATAGAAAGCAAATAAAAAAAATCATTAAGTTCAATTCATAATCAATTTAATATTTAAAGATTAAATTAAAAAATTCAGTTAGAAAAATCAGTCGAGTTAACATGTGAAAACTTAGTCATGAGACCAAGATAATCAAATATAAAGAAATTTGAAACAAATTATGAAGCTCAACTTAATGTTGCAGGATGAAATTAAAAAAAAAACAATTAAAAGAAGAACACAAAAAAGCCACTCTAAACAACTTAAGTTAACTAGTCAGACCTGTGACCCAAGTCATGAGGTTGAGATAACTTTATAGAAAGCAAATTGAAATAAATTTTAAAGTTTAATTTTCAATCAACCTAATATCGAATGATGAAATTGAAAAAAAATTCAACTAAAAAGGACGAAAAAACTCAGATCAACCTGGTTAACCTGCAAAACTTGCAATCTAAGTCATGAGATCCTAATAACCTTCATAAAAAAAATTAAAAAATTTAAATTTAAATTTTCAATCAATACAATGTTGATGTGTGAAGTTAAGAAAATAATCAATTAAAAAAGAAAAAAATAAGTTGAGTCAACTCGTGTTAACTTATCAAATCCAAGTTAAAAGATTGGGATAGCTACATAAAAAATAAATCAAAACAAGTTAAGAAGTCCAATACCCATTAAACCTAACATTGAATGATGAAAAAATAAAAAATAAAAACATTAAGGTCCAAATTATAAAAGGCCAAACTATTTCATTATTAATTGCTACAGTAAAATGTCAAGACCTTTTATTAAATCTTGAGGATCAAACTGTAAAAAGCTAAAGCATTTCACTATTTTATCGCAACAGTGAAATACCAAGGTCTTTTAGTATATGTTAATAATAATTATTAAATGGGTGTAATGTGTCAATCTAGTCCTTCCATTTTAATAAAATTATAGCTTAATGCCTTTATTTTTATAATCAATATTGTAGTTTATTAACGTTTTTTTATTGTATGATGCTTTTAGTTTACTAACAAAAATTCAAAATACTTTTGGATTCCTATTTTGTCCTTTGTCTCATCATCAATAGTTTCATAGCATTGCCTTGTCTAATGGTATAGACAATAGTATCAAATACAAAAATCATTTTAAATAAAGATAGTTTTTTCCAACAAAAAAATTATATATACAGGTTTTTTCAACATGTTTTTGTTGTTAAAATAATTCAAATGAAAATCAAAATTTTATGCATATATGTAATTAAATAAATTAAAAACTATGTGTATTAATAAATAAAATAAAAGTCATAAATCATAACAAAAAATAAAATAGAAAAAATTAAGTGACATATATAGATCAAGATATTTAGTCTCATAAGATGGGACATTAATCTCACAAGATCAACCATTTTCAGGGTTGGAATTAGCATCAACGTTCTTTTTCTCTCTCTATGTTAGCATTCAGTGACCACTCTCTTTCCTCTCTTAAACCATGGACTAAAAAATATCAAAAAAGAAGTTTTTACTAAAATTGAATTGAAAAAATATTGAATTACCAATTTTTTTTAAGTATGAGAATTAAATTAAATTTTTTGCGTG
Organism: Populus euphratica; assembly: GCF_000495115.2. Taxonomy (NCBI): domain Eukaryota; kingdom Viridiplantae; phylum Streptophyta; class Magnoliopsida; order Malpighiales; family Salicaceae; genus Populus; species Populus euphratica. The sequence continues at coordinate 495,261 of NW_011499935.1, forward strand.
AGTTTTGAAACCATCACCTATTTATGGCATATTTTCTGCTTTGGTCCCTTATCTTTCAATTTCATCCCTAGCCAATAAATTTGATTCAATTGCCTTTGGATTTGGCCTAAAAAGGATGCAATTACACCAAAAAAAATTAAGGATGAAATTGAGAAAAAAAATTGAACAATAGGTCTACAATAAAATGTGAGAGGATGAACAGTGGATTTATGCTATAAGGAAACACTCAAGGGTTTTAGTTTTCTTATTTAATGAATATATCACCATTTGCTAATGAACCACATCCAATGTCATTCACACTCAACCTATAACCATCATCGTTCGCCCTCAACCTTGAGTTACCATCATTCGTGCTCGACCGATAGCCATCATAACCCAAGCCACCATCATTCACCCTTAACCTCTAGCCACCATTGTTTGTGCTTGATCCAAGCCACCATCATTCACCTTTTACCTTTGATCCATAACCACTGCCTTTGAATTTCTTCTTTTTATTTTTGCCTTCATTTGCTCAAAATTATTTCAACAATATTGTTATAAAACTAGTTGGTTTTATTGTTGTTGCAGTGTTTTTTGTTGATGATGTTTATAACAATGGTGGGTAAGTAGGTTTTGTTTGGTTTTTTTTGTTTGATGAGGCTTGTGATGACTATAATGGTGGTGGGCTCAATTTGGAAAGCATGATGGTAATAAAGGTTCAATTTAGTAGAGGAGATAACAATTATGGTGATTATTTGTTCCTTTTCAAAGGATGGCTTATTTTAATTTCAATCGTTTTCCCTAAATTTCAGGGATTTGCATAATTGGGTGAAAGAAGCTAATATCTTTTGCCCAGCTAATGTCTTTTTGGGCAAGAGAAAAACTACAACTTGAAACCTTAGAGTTATTGCATCTAATTTTATAGACAAATTAAAGTATATTTTATGAAAATTAATATGCAATATTATGTAATGTGTTGTAATTATATAGAAAATATTTTACTTTCCCTGTATAGATTTATCTTAGATAGTATATTGTACAGTATCATATGTATGTTGTCCTAATCATATAAATAAAAAAGATAGCTACCTGATTATGCAAGCCTCATAATTAACACAAACATTTCTTTAACCTACAAAGTGTTATCGCTATCAAATTATACAGTGTTTTTTAATAATTTTTATTTTTAGTTATAGGGGAAAATTGAGTTAAGAAAAAGAGTCATAACATATGCTAAATGATAAATCTATAATATTTTTAATGTTTTTTTATAGTGAGTAATGACGGTAAATAAAAGTAAAATATAGAATATAAATTAAAACTAATTATATAACAGAAGGATGCAAAGTATAATTTAAGGAAATTGATATGTAAAGTTTTCATATACTTAAACTATCCTTATGATACTTTTAGTAATTTTCTCAAACTAAAATTAATATGTTTTCATTAATTACAAAAAAAAAAGATCTTTATTACTTTTTACTTTATCTTTTTGTAGAAGTAGTTTGCATAGAGGCTAATTTAAAATTATAGTAACCAAATACTGATTCATCGAATTAGTGAATGAAATTCTTAAGATAGTGATTAAATTAATTACCTCATGATTGAATCTGAAAATGAAAATGAACTAGATGGGCAATGGTGTACGGGTTGGTGCATGTACTTCACAAATTTCACGTCAAGAAACCCTAGCTAAAAGAAAGCAATAGCTGGCCAAAGTGCATGTTCCAAGTTACAAAAGAAGAAGAAAAATAAACCCAATCCAGTCTTCAGAATCGTGGCTGGAATTTTCCCTTTATCTCTTTTGCTACTTTAGATTTTTGTTGTTTTCCATTTATCGAAGTTTTTGCAACACGAAAAAGTACGTTAACACTAGCACACTCCTCTATTTATTCCCCTTTTTCTGAGGCCTGAGCATGTATATAATCACCCCATGCCACACATCCTTCCATCAACATTTGCCTTTGATCTTCTACCTTGAGAGATCTTTGTGAGCCCTTTTGTTACTCTTCTCTCAGTTAGCTCTTAGTCTTCTCAAACCATTTCAAAGGTTTGTAACTCTCATCACTGTTTCCTTAATTAATCTTCTGTAGCTGGCTGCTGATACCTGGCCTCTAGGTTTTAAATTTTAATGCAATGATTTTTAATTCTATATAGCTGTAATATAGTGATTAACAATGCCTTTTATCTTGATGCATGCAGCAAAGATGAGCAGGCCAGGAGACTGGAACTGCAGGTCATGCCAACACCTCAACTTTCAGAGGCGTGACTCGTGCCAGCGTTGTGGCGACCCCAGGACCGGAGGTGATTTTGGAGGTTTTGGTGGGCGGGGTGGGTCAGCATTTGGGTTTACTGGCTCGGATGTTCGCCCCGGTGACTGGTACTGCACTGCCGGAAACTGTGGGGCCCACAACTTTGCTAGCCGCTCGAGTTGCTTCAAATGCGGAGTGTACAAGGAAATTGATTCATCTGGGGGCTTTGATTCCGACTTCTCTCGCTCTAGAGGTTTTGGGGGCAGCACTGGAGGCGGCAATCGATCTGGTTGGAAATCCGGGGATTGGATTTGCACTAGGTATCACATTTTCATATGATTAATCATATGACATGATACTTAATTAAATGAGGCACGTAGCATGATCTTGCCTTAAGAAAAACAAAAGAAACATAAATACATGAATGAGACAGGCTTTATGTATTAATACAGTCACTAATTACTCTACACAATGAATCGTATTCAACTCCTCATTTTTTTGACTGCTTTTTTTCTTCCTTTCTTTTCTGCAAAAAGGAGATGCTTTATAAATATCTATCTCACTCTTTCTCTAGCGGTAGGCGTGCATAAAATAAAATGCAAGCTCAACCAATTCATAAAGTAATCAAAAACAATATTGTTAATGTTTTAATTACTCGTATGTAATTCACGGGGCAGGTGGGGATGCAACGAGCATAACTTTGCTAGCAGAATGGAGTGCTTCAAGTGCAATGCCCCAAGAGACCTTAGCAACACAACTTCATACTAGATATAATTCCCCATTTCCGGGTATGAAATTAATATTGTCTTTAACTTATTTATGGCTTTCAAAATGATATTAATTGCGTTTGGCCTCTCACAATTAATATATAGAATGATTTTTCTTGCAGGGACTGCAGCAACCAAGAAAGACTACATTATTAAAAAAAAATATATATATATATATATCACTATTTTCCTTTTCTTCTTTATTTCTTTTTGCATTGGCTAGGGTCTTGAGGTGATGAAACATGGTTTAAAAACCATGATTGCTGCTTTAAGCTATATATAAACCCTTGGCATTTTGTCAGGCTTCCTGTAGGAAGTATCATTGTATTTGTGGGCTTTTGATATATTATATTCATTATTGATCTACTGCCCATTTCCCCTTTTGTTTTAGAGACTGCTTTCTTTATTGTATTGTGCATGGTTTTCTTAAAAGAAGATGATTCTCCTGCTTATATATCTCTTTTTTATTACTCGGAATGATTTGCCATCAAACTTTATAAATCCTTATCGCTTTCCACTTATAGATATATGTACGTATGTGTCTATATAGATGCAGCTGGCTGGTTTCACGTACGGAATGGTCCAAAATATAATCTACAAATTAACTTAACTAAGGAATTCTTTGAAACAGAAATCAAAAGTAGGATGCAATACAGTAAGAAAGAAATCATTTGAAAGATCGCGGAGGGGGATAATATTTCTCGAGGGATGAGCACCAAGCACAAATGATTTAGAACCAAGGCATTACAACTCCGCTCCAATGGGCAAGGGGAGGGAGAAAGTTTGTTCATCAGCCTGCCACTTGCAATTTGAAAAACAAAATAAATAAATAAAATTGATGAACACTCTTATTCCTTTTCGCGGCATGATGGAAGAAAAAAGAAGATTTCTTGTTATAATTAGCATCGAATGATGGATGTTTAAAGGATTGTTCGGAATTTAGAGATGTCCAAATAGAACTTGAAATTTCAGAGTTTGGGATTAACTTAAACCTTGTCGCATAAAACTTTTGATAAACTTCATAGGGGGGGAAGGAAAGAAAGAAACATCGGATTCCCTTCATTGACCTGCACTTAGATCATCAAAGAAAGTGGCTATGAAATCATCAATGCCTCCAGCACTACGGCATTAGGCTTTAGGAGAGATTCTTGTCTTCCTTTTAAGCTAGCTTTATGTTTGATATTTTCCCTGTATTATATGTCGGAAAATGTTTTGTATGGCCCCATGGATCGACGTGCACATGATGTGGCTGGCTAGGGGTGTTATTTTCTTAATCATGTACTAGGTCGACAAAATGAAGCTCAAGTGAAACTCTGGACCAGTCAAAACGGCTTTCCAACGAAATCAATTATGATATGACAATAATTGACCATGATCCATCATGAGCATTTATTTTTCCTGGTTATTTTAAAATTTATTGCCTGGTTAGGTTATAATTATATTTTATTTGTTCTTAATGGGAGTTAGAGTTTTGTTTGGATTTATTTTTCTAAATAAACTAGTTCTTTTTAAGCAGAGTAGCCTAACTCAGCGTGTTATTTTCTTTAATTATGGATCACGTGGACAAAATAAAACTCAAGAAAAAATGTATGCTTGTTAACAGCAAGGTTTTCTAACTGAATCAACCATATATATGTAACAAAAATCCACTATGATTAGTCAAACACAATTTTATTATATTTATTTTTTCTTGTTATTTTTAAAATTATTATCTAGTTAGGCTAGAAAGTTTTGATTTGTTTTTTCCTAATTAGGATCAATTAAAATTTTGTTTGGTTTTGGTTTTTTTCTAAATAGGTTAATAGGACAGTTCTTCTCAAAAAAGCAACCTCACTCTGTTCATTATTGTTTTTTCTTTAATTATGATCCAGGTTGACAAAACAAAGCTCAAGAAAAAATCTAAACATGTTAAAAAGGTTTTTCTTACACAAACAACCACATATGATAATAATTGACCATAATAAATCAAATGCAATTTTATTGTATTTATTTTTTCTAGTTATTTAAAATTTATTTTCAATTAGATTACAAAAAAATAATCTTTATTATTATTATTATTATTATTATCACGGGGTGCATGAGCATCTGGCGACGACAGAGGCTCTTGTCGTGCTTTCTGTGTAAGGTATTGTATGTTGGAAAGAATTTTGAATTTAATTATAAAATTATGATTAATGTTTAGGAGTTGTTACCCAGTATTATGGTCACTAGGAACCTATGATTTATGAGAGTCTGAGTAAGGGACTGGTTGTGCAAGGGGAAGACGCATCACCCCTAGTGCATCCTACTTAAGGTAAGCTGCATTATTGTTTGATTTTTTTTTTTAGTCGGGTATATGTTGGTCTTTCTAAGGCTCAAGGTAGATTTATCTTCGTGAGAGAGTCTCTATCTTATTGGATTAAATCCTAACTATTCTAAAGTCTGAATTTTAACATCGCATTTATTTACATCTTGTATCTTTAATACTCGAGTGTGTACTTTATCATGTAATTTTATACCCCACAAATATTAAATATTGAAAAAAGATTTTTGACATGTTAGTCGAATCATAATGGATAATCATAAACTGGTTATGATATCCATTTTTGGATTTAAAAAAACTAAAAAAAATATAATTTTTGTTTTTTATAAAAAATATGCTTGGAAAAATTTCAGGATTTGGCCTTATGCAAAAAAATATTTTTTTTCTTTTTTTGAAAATGGAGATTGATTTAAAAGTTTTTTGAGATTTTTTTTAAATGTTTTGAATTTGTTTTATAATTTCAAAGAAAACCAGGTATTTTAATACCGGATTTGTATTATACAGTATAAATAAACAGGTTGATATTGTACAAAATTGATAGAAAAATATGCAAGAAAATCACAAGTATTTTGAATGTTTTTTTTTTGAAAATTTTCGGATTAAAAAAATAGAAAAAAAAGAAGGATAGTCCATTATATGAATAGTGGATGTGAATTATAATTCACGTTCTCTGTTCACAGAATGAGGAGGAAAAAAAGAAAAAGAAGAAAAAGAGAAAAGGGGAGACAGGGCAAACAACCTGATGTGGTGTTGATCTGGCTAAGGATGACGGTGTGCTACTGGTGATCGCAGCGATGGAGGCCAGCGTCGGCTACGAGAGAAGGAAGAAAAGGTTGCAACGGAGAGAGAAACGCTGGAAGGAGAAGAAGAAGGTTGCAGCGGAGAGAGAAACGCTGGAAGGAGAAGAAGGAGAAAGTCGGGGTGGTTGTGTCTATCACCTGTGAGGATTTGGGTTCATGGGGAGGTTGAGACGCTGTTTGTTGGTGGAGGAGGAATGTTTTTATGGGGTCTGCAATGGTTGAAGAAGCAACGGGAGAGAAAGAAAGAAGAAAGGACTGTGTCTGGAAGAAAAAAACAGAGGAAAAACTGATTTTTTGGCTTATTTTGGACCTAATTTTCTCCTCCCTCAGACCATTAAATCCACCTCTATCTATAGACAGCTAAAGAGGGCAATTTTGTCTACGCTGGAGAAAAATTTTGGCCCTTAATTCAGATGAAAAGAATCTCAATCGTTGGCTCAAAGTAAGCATGGCACATTGTCAAATTGTCAAATCTGCATTTGCAGGCTACCTGAGTTGGCTTCTTTGGGGTGGTGCCACGTCCATTTATTTGCTAGTGAGCCGGTGCCGATCATACTCGGACGTAGAGGGATGTCTAGTGATCAATTTTGTGCTAGTTTTGACAAATTTGGTGAACATTAGGTATATTAAATGTAGCTGAAAGTAGGTAACCGAACCAGCTATTTCAGAGATTTAAAAAAAGAAGATGAATACTGCCAAATCCTATTTTTGGCCAAAATTCATTTCAGTCCTTCTTCGTTCAATTGCTTTTAATTGAATCCCTAATTGACCTTAAAAATTTTCAATTAAGACCCTAATGAACTTTAATTGAAGCCCCGAAGTTACACGCCTATTGTGTATCATCCCTAGTCTCGGATTTCTTCAATTTAGCTACTAATTGACCCCCAAACTTTAATTTTCTTGCAATTTGACACATAATTTCGATCAATTAACTTGGTAAAAATTAAATTTAGTCTCTTAAAATTCCAATCTTCTCAATTAAGCTAAAATTAGGCTCCCAAACTTAATTTTTCACTAATTAAGCGCTAAATAAAATTAATTTGACCCATTTAAAGTATAATTAAGTTCTTGCGCTTAATTAAATCCTTTAATTAGACTTAAATTAATTCTTAAACATAATTAAAATTCAATTTGACCTATGATTAAATCAAATTGACCTATTAAAATTTTAATTATGTCCTTGTACTTAATTTTTATGCAAATTCATTCAATAATCATTTAATTTGACCTTGAATTTGTATTTTTTTTCTCCATTTAGGCCTTGAATTTGTATTTGTTTTCTCCATTTAAGGGCATAATGGGGTAAAATTAGGCCATGAATTTCCTCCAAATTACAGCTTGATTCCCTAGTTTGCTTTCTCTCCCAGCCTGCATTCTCCACGTTGCCAGCCTTTATTTTATTTTTTTGATTTTTTAATTTGTAAAAAGGTAATTTTAGAGGAATAACCCAGAATTGGGTTATAACAATCATTATTATTATTATTATCATTAGGAGTTAGAGTATTGTTTGATTTTGGTTTTTCTAATTAGGTTCATAGGTTAATTTTAAGCTTTTAATAAAAAGTTATGTATTATTTTGAGGAATTAGAATTTAGAAAATAAAAACTTTTTAAAATACATTAAAGTTTTTCTATAGTTTTTTTTAATAGTTTGGAGTAGTAATTTTAGATAGCATTTAGTTATTATCTTAAGATAAAAGAGACAAATATAGTAGGGATGAATTTATTTTGAAATAAAAAAAATTCATTTCGAAACTAGTTTAAAGTTAAATTTATTCTATATCTTTATTTTAGTATTTCAATCTTTCTGAATATGAGAAACCGTTTCAGAACCTTTTCATGTTTCCTTCTATTTATCTACCTACCGAGCAACATAAAATTAAGAGACTTAGGGATGGTTTTAGGCGAAAATTATAGATGGGGTTGATTGTTTTGCCCTTTCATACAGTTTAGGATCTAATTGAGACTGCCTTGTGCCTTGAAATTATGATCAATAGGGGAAATATATAATTAGAAAAAAGAAAGGAACCATGTTTTCATCGAGGAGACAATTTAATCAGCTCAAGAAAAGAGATAGGGATTGAGGATTAGAAATTACATTTAGCAAATCTTATCAAAGCTCCTAATAAGGATTGATAGGGGGCAAGCATGTCTCAGGTGAGGATCAATAACAAGGTTTGCTGAGTAAGGTTAAAGGACCGCTACTTACCCTAAATGTGTCAGAATTGTTCAATTTCCCCAAGATAATGTTATATTTATAGGCAAGGGGGGTGCTAATAGAGGGAGAATCTATATTTGCATTCCTCATACTACAATTATAGGGATATTAGGCACCATAGAAAAGAGTGCCCTTGCAGGAATACTGAGCAGAGTTAGGGAAGGAGACAACAGACTCAAAGTTAACAACAATCAATAACTCTTAACAAGCCAAGTAGATCAACTTAGTTTTGATCTAGTGCAAATAGAGAAAGACCTAAAAGAAAAGGCGAGAGGACTCAAAAAAGAGTTATTCATATGACTCAAGAGGAGGTTCGAGTTGCTAATGATGTAGATGCAAGTACATTATTATTGAATTCACAATCTATATATGCTCTAATTGACCCTAGTGTGACTTATTCCTTTATATCTACGAGAATTAAAAAGAAATTAAATGTATTACCCAATAAAGTGGAAAAAAGATTAGTGATTAGTACACCCCTAGAGGAGATAGTGGATATAGATTAGGTATGTAAGAGGTTGTTAGTGATAATAAGGATTATAACCAGGGATGGATTGGATTCGATATGATTTTAGGGATGTACTGATTAAGTGTCTATTAAGCTTAAATGGTTTGTTTAGGCACAATAATAACTTTACAGGTGATAGAAAGAAAGTAAGTAATGTCCAGGGGAGAAAGAAATATAATGTCAAGTGGTATGATTTCAATGATGACAATGCAAAAGTTATTGAAGAAAGGATGTATGGTTTATTTAGCATATACTTTGGAGGTAAAAAAAGAAAAAGGGTAAAGATATTGAATATTTCTATAGTTAGGTACTTTCCTAATGTGTTTTTGAATGTTAATAAGATATTTCTATAGTTAGGTACTTTCCTGATGTGTTTTTGAATATTAATAGGATGAGTTTTTTTTCAAGCAACCTAACTCATGTCATATTTCTTTTAATTATGGATCACATTAACAAAACATGTTAACAAGGTTTTCTAACAAAAACAACCATATATGATAACAATCACCATGATCTATGAAATGCAATTTTATTGTATTTTTTTATTTAGGATATAAATTTTTAATTTGTTTTATTATTATTATTATTAGGAGTTAGGAAATTTTTGGTTTTGGTTTTTCTAAATAGATTCATTGTTCAATTTTAAGATTTTTATAAGCAATTATGTATTATTTGAAGGAATCAAAATTTATGCAATAAATACCTTTCAAAATACATTAGAGTTTTTTAAATAGTTTAGATTAGTAAACCTAAATAATATTTGATTATTGTCTTAACATAAAAGAGACAAATACAGTAAGGATGAATTTATTTTGAAAGAATAAAAATTCATTTTACAACTATCCTAAAGCCTTTATTTTATTTTAGTATCTTTAATTTTTTTTATTTGTCTTTTTTATGATAGAACTTGAAGAAGACCGAAGGTATAAGAATCCTAGTTTTATTTTTTTTTCATTATATGTTATATTAGAGGAGATATACCTATCTTATTGAAAGTGACAACTGGCATCCAACATGATATTCTACCGGGCCTCGTTTAATATTGTATAGAAAATTGTTTTTAGCGTTAAGTTTTCAATAAAACACTGCATATTTTTGTTTAAAAAAGATTTAATTTTTTATTTTAAATTATTTATTGTTTTTGATGTGTTAGTATTAAAAACATATATATTATTTTAATATATTTTTTAAATATAAAATATTTTAAAAAATAATAGCTTCGTGATACAAAATCAACTCTAATTTCATGTTTGGTATTGCTTTCCAAAAAAGATTTGGACAAATGTTTTTTAAAAAATTATTTGAAATTAATTTTTTATATATTTTTTTAATGTAATGATATAAAAAATAATTTTTAAAATAAAAAATAATATATTTATTAATAAAATTATACTTTAAAAATAACTGTTATCACACTCTTAAATATCTACAAATAATATACGGTAGCAATTACTTTACAAAGCCTATTTAAGAATGTGATTCAAACTATATTTTTTCAAAATTTAAATTTTTTTATTTTAAATTAATTTTTACGTTGTTAGATCTTTTTAATATGTTAATGTCAAAAATAATTTTAATAAAATAAAAAAATATGATTTTAATATAATTATAAAAAAAATATTTTAAATCACAACCACTATAATATTTTTAAACACACTCACAATACAAAACCAGATTTAAGGGTTTATTTGAGAAAGTGGTTGAAACCATGTTTTCTCATATTTTGAATTATTTTGTTAAAAATTAATTTTTTATATTTTAATTGATTTTGATGTGCTAATCTTAACAATAATTTTAAAAAATAAAAAATATTATTTTAATATATTTATAAATAAAAAATAAATTTAAACCATTACCAATCTCATCCTCATAGTGATGTCCGGAAAGCTTGTAATAAAACATCCTGTACAAGAGAAAAAAGATAAAAAGAATGGGCAAAGGACAAATATGAACATCAACAGAAAAGTTAATTAACCATGACCAAAGCTGATAAATGGTTGAAGACGAACGCCAGTGTGGAGCATTTGAAGCCGAGTGACATGCAAAGGAACAGAAGACGGGAAAAATTGAAAGAGGAAGAAACCTAATCTTGAAAAGTAAAGACTGGTGCAAGCACATGGCATAATAACCTGATCTCCAGGCCATAGAACGACTGTGATGGCGATTTAAAACTGTAGAAAGCTGAAATATTAATGGAAGGTGAAGTTTAAAATGTAGCAATGCGTTTGGTTTATGGAAGTTAATGAGTTTTGAAAGGTGAATGGAAGTAGATTCTGTAGTTGGCAGAATTTATTTGAAATATCAAGGGATCGAAGTGGTTGGCCGGCGGCAAGTTAAGGTACTCGGAAAACGTTCAGTGTTAAGGGGAAAAAAAGAAAAAGAAAAACCGGTGCGCCGGAGTTTTGGAGGAGAGGAAAATATTGGATGGGAAAATCGAACGGCTAGTCGTCTCTGTAATCGGGTTAGGCCAGTCATTGTCGGTGGTGTTTTGGACTGGGAATTTGGTGTGGTGTGCTGGACTGCGGGGTGGGAGACTTTGGGCCTTATTGTTTGTAAGAGTATACGCAATGGGGCATTGACGAACTTGGGCCTGATGTGTTGGTTTGATGACAATAAGCATAAATAGAAAGAAAATCAAAGGGATACGTTCAAGAATCGAAGAGAATTGTCGTTTTCTGTAATCCATGAATTACTTCCCCGCATGAAAAACTAGCTATAACCTTTATCCAAACTACTATGCTATATATATATATATATATATATATATATATATATATATATA
>NW_011499935.1:507606-527934 GCF_000495115.2 Populus euphratica
AATCAAAAACTAAGATAAACCAGTTTAAATCGGTTTTTATTTTAAAAAATCAAATTAAATCAAAATTAATCAGTTTAAATTAATTTTATTTAAAAAAAAAACTAATTTAATTATTATTTTTTTAATAAAAATTAAACTAAACAAAAAAATAATCTCTCCTCCCTCACCCCTATGTTATCCTTAACTTTGAAGGAATCAAATCTACCGTTACCATCCTCCTGTATTTCACATTTCACAATAATTAACTAATATAAAATAACTACATAATTCTACATTACTATACTTGCTACGTATGTTCATAATGCGTGGTATGGATATAATACTACAATAACACAAGACGATTTAATTTCAGTTTCTACAATCTCCATAAGTTGTTTGAATTTTATAATTACAAATTCAATATTTTACTCCACATTAAAATATAACAAGATACAAATATGAAAAAAAAAGTGAGTTTTTAAAAAATAATAATTAAAAAATATAAAAAAATAGCAAGGTCAAACTTCTTCCCTTCCTTTTTAATTTTTATTTTGAGTAGGTATGAAAATATAATAATAATTGTTTTTAAAAATATTTTAAAATAATATTTTTAAAATTTACTTTTCTATCAGCATTTTAAAATAATATATAAATATAATTTTTTTAATTAGATTTTTACAATTCTCAATTTAAGCCGTACAATTTAGGTTCATTTCCATTGGTCAGAACGTCAAATAATTTGTTGGGCTGATTCTGTGAACGTAAACGACGAGTCACTCTTGTTTTTTTTTTTTTTGGTTGGTTCAGGGACCCCGATAGCCACGGAACAGATTACAGAACTACGAACCTGTCAGACACTCAGACCCGACAGAAGACGCTTAAAACTAGTCTATCACTATCTTTGTGAAGCCGTCTTTTCCGAACATTTAAGATTAGATTGGAACTGGTTTTGCTCACTTTTGACTCTTCTTTCACTACTTTCCTCCCCCATTCTTCAAACCTTTCAACTTTCAATGGCTTCTTGTAAGTCCCTCGTTCTCAATCTCTCTCTCTCTCTCTCTTTCCACACACACACACATGCTCATTGAAAATAATAATAACAGTTATTATTTCATATATGGATATGTCTCAAGTTATTTTAATGGGTGTTCTGTTGAATTTTCTTTATGGGGCAGTTTAATGTTCTGGGGCTTGCTTCTTTGCTCCTTGTTTCTAATACAGTGAGTTTGAAGGAATTCAAAGATTGCTGTGTGTTTGGTATCTCTCTACACTTTGATATTCCCATTGGCTATACCATTTTTAGTGCGAAGTTTGGGGATCAATGCACGTTGGTGCTTTTCTCTTCTTTTCAAGTTCTTTCATGATACATAGGACCTCAAAAGGCTGGATGTTCATCTCCAGGGATACATAGGACCTCAAAAGGCTGGATGTCCATCTCCAGGCATTCAACTTCCAATATTAATTTAATGCTTACGGTTATTGATACTTTAGAATATTTGTGAAAATAGTTGATATTGCGTACAGTGAATTTAACTTATAGATAGAGTTATTTTTCCCTTGCAACTTAATTGCTCTCCTGCTCTTTCTAGTGCCAAATTTCAAGAACACCCCAAATAGGAGAAACACATGGTTGAACATATCTAAAGCCTAGGGCTTGGTATCCCAAGGGAAGGATAAATAACATGAAATATGCGTTGTATCTGATTCCATAAACATTTCTTTCTATAGCGACTATACAATTGGCCATATATGTTCGTGGCCACCGCCATGAAAATGCCATCTTGTCAAACAACGATGGGTAAGAATTAGATGATTATGGGCCTAGAATAGTACTCATATTTAAGATTATAAGATGTCTTTGTTCCTTTTACGTGATTCAGACGTGTGCTGGGAAAAAAAATTTGACCTGCTTCTGTACTTTGTGCTTTGGTTCTTACAGGTCGCTTAGGAGCTTTGAATGTTAAACTCTCGAAGTTGGATTTTGGTAGAGGAAAGTTTGGTAATCTGCAGCAACGAAGTGGCGTAAGGGTGTGGATGGGTAGGGGACAACTGCAATATGCTGGTATGGCTATATCACATGAATCAGGAAAAGCTTTCAGGTGTTGTGGCTCGGCTTCTGAAACCGAGTGTGAGTGTTTTTTGTTGCTATATCTACACTCTTGTTTAGGTTAACAGGCTGCCAAGTTTTAGTGAGTAGAAGTTCTGTTGAATATCCCCTTGCTCTTTTCATTTTAAACTTAAAATCAAATCTAAAAACTGGTTGATATCTAGTTGTTCTTTTCTTCTTCTTCTTCTTCTTCTTCTTTTGTTTTCCTTTTGAATTCAATCCCTGTTTTACTCAAAAGAACTTCACCAACTGGTAGGTGGAAGGCTTGTGGAATACTGTCTGACAGATCGTCCTTTTTCTATACCAGTATCATCCAGCTTTAGTTATGAAAAACCTTATACATGATGACCTGAAATGCTTCTTGTTTTTCTTCCGAGATCAAATAAAATTATCATTGGAGAAAAAACGAGCATGTGATAGCACTTTTTGTCTTAGAAGTATTTATCACTATTTTTCTTATAATAATGTTATCTTTTATCAATAAGATTATGTATTTCATTTTACATTAGTTCCATTAGGATCCATCTGGGAGTGTAGTAGCTTTCACATTTAGATACTTTTTAAAAGTGCTTTTGCTTTGAAAAAACATCAAATTGATACTTTTTTTAGTGTTTTTCAATGATTTTGATGTGTTGATATAAAAAAAAAAATATTAAGCTAAAACACTTTTAAAAAACACCTTGCATCACAATACCAAACACACATAATGTTTTTAGAAACTTTCAATAAGAAGGTTCTCCATTCCAAAAAGTGGGGACAAAGCCCATTTCACAAAGGGCAAAACCCATATCATCGATGAAAATCTTCTGGTTAGCACTCCACAAACCATATCATCCATAATCATCCACATTGTTTGCTTAATCTCTTAGAAATTTTCTATGCCAAAATCGACTTAAGCATGCACATGCACATTTTTATAGTGGATTGTAAAATGTCTTCTATGAAAAATTTCAAGTGACCTACTGACTGAGAGAGCTTAGAATCATGTGTTTTTTTTTTTTTTTTTTTTCATCCTGAATGAAATTAGTTGCCTTCATTCCTTGCGTTAGTTTAATCTAATTCAGAATGCTCTGATGCATCCTCAAGAGCCTGTTATTTCATTATCATTCAGGTTCTGTTTCCAATCTATAGAATCCTGAATTCTTGAGCAATTAAAAGTATAACAATTGACAATAGTTAGAAATCCCTTTTATTGATCTGATGATTGATTGAAACTGTTATATTTTTTAGCCAGTTGTTGTATTCCCTTTTTTTTTTCAGGGACTACAAAAGAGACCACATCATTGGGTTTGACAAGCCAACTTATTCCAAATTCATCTGAGGTGAGGACCTCATCTTGGTGTTTCATGAAATCTAGATACTGTATCTTTTTCTGTTGTTAAGTTGAATATTTGTTGTTTATAACATATATTCATTGGTTTGTAGGTGATACTCAACAACAATAGGTTGTTTGTATTTCTTTCAATGTGTTTGTTCTGAGCTTAGTGTGCTTGGTTTGTCATTTCTTTTCTTTTCGAACGGATGTGGTAACTCAATTTTGTGCCTCAAATGAAAAAAGAAAGAAAGGCTATGCAGAAAGCAATTGTACAATATCTTACTGATACAAATAGCATTTGATGTAATGATGTCATATCACTCCTGTATGGAAAGTGATAGCACCACAGATCAATTATCAGTTTATTAGCTTGTTTTATACAATTATCGCTTTTATGTAGATTTTCCCAATAATTTTTCTTTTCTTTTCCTTTCTATCAAGTATTATAAATTGGACACATGGTCTCACCAGGTAGATGGTTAATTATTATTAAGAGCAGGCTGGTCACTTCAGATTCAATTTGAGTGGTGAAGACATTCCTTTGTCAGGATCAACGACTTTTTTTTTTTTTTTATACTGATTCTATTTTATCAGTTGTCAGCTATATGTAGCATTAACCTCTTGTCAGCTTTCTTCATGCCTGTTTGAATTTTAAATGCACATATCCAGTTGGACATGAGCTTTTGTTTCAAAGAAGGTTGCTTGACTTTCTGGTTCTGAAGGTGTCTTTCAAGATGAGTCCTTGTCTTCATTTTTATTTACTTGGTGGAAAATGTTCTTCATAGGATATCATAGAGGGGTGGAGAGAGTTTTGGTAAAAGGTTTGCTAATGGCATGGAAGGGTGTTGAGGTGTCTGACCTGCAATTTGCAGATGACACTTCCATTTTCTGTCTAATGATAGACTGGATGTAGGCAATGTGTTTTATTTTCTCAAGAGTGTTTGAGTCACAGGTGTCTTGAACACAGATTAATATGTCCTAGGCATCTGAGCCGAGGATAAATATGCCTTAGAGAGTAAGGGTTTGTCATTTGGTTGTGTGAGAAGATGCTGAATTTTGTTTCCTTTCCTTTCCTGTGTTTGGAAGTTTCTGTTTTATTGAAACACATATTGGTTAAATTTCATCTGCAGATTGAATCTTTGGTCACTGAAATATGCAATACAACTTCAATAGCCGAGTTTGAATTGAAAGTAAGCAGGTTATGAACTACTCTATATCCATTTTTCACCACTTGAAAGTAATTTGGATTTCTTTTGCCCTATTCTGTAGCTAAAGAGGATAAAAACTTCGTATCTATTTTAAAATCTGATGGCGTTTCCTTCTACCTCTTCTTCCCCTTTCTCACTGATTGTTAGCTTGGTGGGTTTCGGCTTTATGTGATGAGGTATTTAACTGAGAAAAATGAACCTACACCTCAACCCCTGTCCCCTCCTCCTCTTGTTGTCACTGTGAAAACTACCACTGATGCATCTGATCTCAATGGGTCAGCTTCTACATCTTTAGCCATCTCCAAACAAGAGCCTTCTTTTGGGGGGATTGTATCATTTCTTGATAGAGCTGCTGATGAAGGCTTAATGATACTGCAGTCTCCAAGGGTGAGGACCTAAATTGAAATGCTTCAAAACTTCTTTAAGCAAATGTACTTAAGTCATAAATGGTGCAGGTGGGGTTTTTCCGGAGATCTCGAACTATAAAGGGAAAACGTGCTCCCCCATCATGTAAAGAGGTACCAGTTCATGAGGTTTTGTTGTAAATATCCTATTATGTACAGTCAAGGATAGAGAATAGTAAAATGGCTGATAGCATTTATATATGTGAACATGGTTGGATTGGAATCATGAAGATGATCCCTTTTCTTGCTTCTGTTTTTTCATAGCATTTAGAATAAGCATATTATTTGTTTATAATATAATTATCCTTGGTATAAAACAAACAACAAATGATTCAATTTCTTTAACACTTATTGAATAAATTGCTAATTATTTATTGTTTGTAGCACTGTAGTAAATTGATCTTAAAAATGATTGGTAATCCTCAGTAAATGTCCTGTTTCCTTGGAGTTAATTAGCAGAGGATTGAAAGGTGAGCAGAATTAAACCAGCTTCATTTCAAATTTGTTTTTCCTTGTATCAATCTATAATATACAGGTTCTAGAATTGTAGTGGTCATTAGCTCTTCTATTGCACCTTGCAAATTTTCAGGGGAAAAAAAAAAGAAAAGGAAGAAGGAAAACAGCTAATGGCTTAAAGTGTTATTTGTGCTTATCAAAATCCCTACATTACCCTTTCTTTTAGCTCTTAAATATCAACTTTTCTCTCTGTTTCTCTTCGCATGTCGTAATTTCTTATTGGCAACTGAATATTAGAGAGAGAGAGAGAGAGAGATTCTGTTTTGTTTTATTTATTTTTTCCATAGCAAGAGTAACTAGTGCAACAGCAACTTTCTGGAAAACATAAAACACAAGGAATATATTAATGGGGCAATTTCTGGTTAGATTCTATGAGCATGGGGTTTTAGGGTTTAAAATCCTTTGCTTTGGTTATGGGTCAGTACCTGTCTGTTGGTTGCTTTCAAAGTAAACCTACGTTTGATCTTTCTTTTGCCATAACATTTCTGCCATGCAGTGTCAAAATGAATGCTAACAATTTTCATCTGCTCAAACAGAAGCAAATAATAAAGGAGGGTCAAGTGCTATGCTACATTGAACAACTTGGTGGTGAACTCCCAATTGAGGTTTGGTCTTGACTCCTACCATGATAGAAAAAAAAGAAGAAAAAAAAAAAACTCTATCAGTTCTTTAAACCGTCTGTTGTTTTCCTTGCTGTGCTATTTTTTATATCACTTGCAACAGTATCAATTCTTTCTATTTGATTTTAATTTGAAAATACTAAATATCATGATCGTAAAAAAGAACAAAATATGAAAGTTACTGTCCTTCTTGATGCTGAGTTTTTCTTTATTCTTTTTTCCTTCTTAACGTTGGCTAAAATAGACAATGCAAGTCCTTTATTTGTTCGCATGATTTCTTTTCCAGTCTGATATATCTGGTGAGGTCATCAAAATACTACTAGAGGATGGTGGTAAGTTCTCTGTTCTTCAAGTATTTTTCCGAGGCTTGAGTTTTTGTCAAGTTTCTTCATTTGTATTTTATACTCAAAAAGAACATAAAAAGCTATACTCATTCGATCTGTTTAACTTGACAGAACCTGTAGGATATGGAGATGCACTGATTGCAATTCTCCCCTCATTTCCTGGGATAAAGAAGCTTCAGTAGATGAGTTGGTTCATCTTTCCTTGCAGTTTTGGTGGTAATGGCATGTAAACGAGTCATTTTGTGCTAGCTCATCCTTAGTGGCGGATATGTGCATTCAAACTTAGGATCGTGGTTCAATGCACATTGTCCAAATGTTGACATTGCTCAGGAGAAGTAATTGAACAGGAATAAAATGGAGTTTTCTCTTTGACTAGGGTAGTATAAAATCTTGCTTCGATGTCAAAATACTGTGAACAAGAACCATGGGTTTATAGATATCTCTGAAGTTATGGCCTCATTTGACGTTCTCATCTTTAGTTGTTTTGACTAGATGAGAAATAGGACCGTGGAGTCCTCTTTGTAACTGTTTGCTGCATCCTAAGCTTAGATTTAGCTTCATTGCAAGCCCAAGTATTATTGCAATTACATTACAATTAGATGTTTTGTATTTATTTTTTTTGGTGTTTTGGTCTTCTTCTTTTTTGGTTATTGATTTTTTCTCATTTTAGTCCTTAGATTACGTGTTTATTAAGATTCAAAGTTAATAATTTATTTTACTTTGTATTTTATATGGTTATTGTTATATCAAAAAAAAAAATCATCATTGGATTAGTATTTGATTGTACAAGATGAATTCTTCATTTTCCTAAAGTTTGAGAGTAAAGGGACTATAATTGAATAATAGGAAAGCATTGAGGCATGGAGGGGAAAATTTAATAATCCAGTCGTGTGAAACAAGGCCAGGAAAGATAGATAGGAAAGAAGAATGGATTCTGAAGGTCACCATAGACCTCATGTAAGAACCGGTGTGTAGATTTTGAGTTTTAATCGAGTTACTGGATTAATTTTATGTAAGAACCGGTGTGTAGGTTTTGAGTTTTAATCGAGTTACTGGATTAATTTTTTAAAAAAATTAAAATAATATTATTTTAATTTTAAAAAAAATTAACAAGTTACAACTAGGTTTTGTTGAGTCAACTAAATTATCGGATCACATCAAGTTTTTTTTTTTTCTTCAACTCGGCTAGTTCCAGTTCCAATTCCAGATTAGCTAGATCTCAGGTCAATTTATCAGGTCGGGCAACTAGGTTTTGTTGAGTCAACTAAATTGTCGGATCACACCAAGTTTTTTTTTTTCTTCAACTCGGCCAGTTCCAGTTCCAGATTAGCTAGATCTCAAGTCAATTTATCAGGTCGAGCTGAATTTTAAAACTATGCATATAACACATGTTGCCTTGTAGGAAAGAGGACGACGCCACTAATTTGATGGCATCAAAGGCTTCACCAAAAAACAACAGGTTTTCCTTAAGCCAAGGCACAAGTGAAACAAGAGTTAGACATTTTTTTTTCTTTTAATTTAGCCCCTAGTTTTTTTAACATATCTTTGATTTAGCCTTATTTTTTTTTTTTAGAATAGGAAGTTTTTCCTCCTTTCAATTTAGTCCTTTGATTTGTAAAATCTCTTTAATTTCATTCTAATTTTTTAATTGATTTTTTTAAGATTTGTTTTTTCAGTTTTATCCTTCAATATTAGATTAGTTGAGAATTGAACTTCATAATTTATTTATTTTGATTTTGCCTTTCTATAGGGTTATTATGATATGTAACAAATGTTCTAACATAAGGTTGATGATCAATTTTTTGATTGCTTATTTTATTAACATTTAGTTAATAAAAAATGGTTTTGGAAAATAGTTATTAAACTTTATTGAGTCCATAACCCGGTTTATGAGTTTAGCGGAGTAACCATGGTTGCCTTGGTTCATGTGTTTGGTAAGGTATCTTTTTTTCTTTTTAATTGAACTCAATTTTTCAACATATAGTTTTAAAAAAATTAGTTTCAGAAAAAAATCATATTATAAAATTTATAAAGTCTGTAAACCTATTTATGAGTTTGGAGTATAGTTTTTAAACTCGACCTGGTTGACGACCCAGGATAATGACCAGGTTACGGGTCAGCTAGGTTGATCTATCTAAAAGAAAAGCTTTTGGCCTTGGTTTTCTAATAATGAAAACCAATCACTTACCCCTAACACATAGTATAGTATAATAGCATGCCACCAGCGGCCTTGGTTTTCTAATAATGAAAACCAACCAAGTACCCCTAACACAGAGTATAATAGCATGCCACCAACAACTCAAAACAAAAGTATATATATAAAAAAAAGATCATACCACCAGCTACTTAAAAAGCACATGACTCACATGTAATCTCTTTGTTTGTTATCTTACCTTCTTTTTATATCAGATGCAACTTATTGACATTAAATTAGCTTTTGACTTTAGTTCTACAATTACCTTAATAAAATAAGATTTTCTAAACCAAGCCAGAGTACCATTCTATTGTTTTCCACACTACTTTGACATGTTTTCTATAATCACATGAACAATTTTTATGCACAAAAAATGCCACGTCTTCTCCTTCTCTCTCTAGCCACAACCCTTATGAGTGTGTTTTTAACATATTGACCTAGATTACTCGATTTACAGGTTTGACATGTTTACTAACTAAACCCAATGTCTTTTTTTTTCCTTTTATTTTTTATTTCATCCTTTAATATTTAATTGGTTGGAAAATAAACTTCATGATTTATTTTTATCTACTTTTTATAAGGTTATCACAATCTCAAAGAAACATGTATTTTAGGGTTGATGCTTGATATTGTAAGCATCTATTTTTTTATCATATAATTAAATAAATATAGTTTAAAAAACCAAAGTTATTAAACCTAGTAGAGACCATAACTCAAGTCGCAAGATAACTACGGTCGATCCAATATGTTGTCGTCTCATTAATTTTTTTTTTTAAATTATCATCTTGAAGTTGTTTTGAAAGGTAAGCCACGTTTTAATGGGTCATATGGTTTATCTTTAGACCCATGAAATTGATCGATTCACATTAGATGAGCTTTACTCACCTGAAAAACAAGTCATTTTCAAGAGTGATCATTTTCAGTTCGGTTAAGTTTTTATCAAAAAACATAACCAAATCGGTTTTTTTAAAAAAAACCAAAACCGATTTAAATCGATCGGTTTTGATTCGATTCAGTTTTTCAGTTTAAAGCTTATAAAACTGAACTGAACCAAATCAAACCGGTTAATTTTTTAAAAATTCTAATCGGTTTAATCGGTTTTTTTTCACGGTTTGGTTTTTCCTGTTAATGTTTTTTGTGTTTTCTTGGTTTAATCAGCTTTTTAGTTTTTTTTGCTCACTCCTAGTCCTTTTAACAAGATAGGAGACCCTCTAATATTTCAGTCATCAAATATATAAGGAGTGGAATGTATGTATGTGTAGAGAAAGAGTTTGTGAAGTAAGGAGAGTAATATATAAGGTAACTTGACTGAGCCTTGTCTCATTTTATGTTTTTTACTTAGTGACTTGTGATATTTATAGATACCATATGTTACATAAGTTTACCTAGTACGAGAAAAAATGATAAGGAGTATCTTCTTTCTTAGAAAGTTAAGTCATTGGTTGAAGTGCCACATTTTTTATTGGTAAGTTAGATCGTACTTAAGACTATTTCATTAGTAGGAATGATGGTTAAGCTATGAAAGTTAGCTTAGAATCAAGCTTAAGAACAACTACTGGGGGGAAAGGTGGTCAAGGCAAGAGAGTTTATGTAAAGTCAAACTTAGTGATGGCTATTAGTGGAGAGATTCTTGAAATAGTTTAAGAAAGGTTGTTTACTTATAAGAGAAGGTGGCAAGTATAATTAAGTTAGAATCATTTCTCTTTTTCTTTCCTACCTTTCATTGCGTTTAAATTAGCAGTCGATTTGTACATAAAAAACCTTGGGCAAACAAAGCATAAAAAGCATAAATCTTGTATGTGTAGTAAATTTTGTAACCTTTTAGTATTTTTTTGGATAATAAACCTTTTATTTTGTTGGAACCCAAAAAACTTTACTCATTAAAACATTATTTTTTGAAAATGTATTTCTCTGAATGCACATCCCTAATTAATTGCTAATTAATGCTAACTTGAGAAGTTTACATTTTTCACCAAGAAAATGTTGGTTTCCAGGAACAACATCATATCATTAAAGCATAAGTGAGCATGTAATCCATGAAATGGAAAGGTGACTTATATGTGTGTGTATATGTGTGTGTGTGTGTGTGTTAAGAATAAGTTGTTTAAGATGGTTTGGCATAAATCTAGCATGAATTTGTGAATGACCAAAAAGATATGGACCATAATGTAAAGTGATAATGAACAACTTAACATGAAAATAATTAATAAAGACTCTCAAATATGTGGTATATTTATTATAGTTCAAAAGTATATGTATTTTGGACTTGCACAATTGAACTTTGCCTCTTTTTTTTCCCTGAGGAATTGTTTGTCTTGGCTAGGATGTGGCTCAGGGTTAAGGACGCTAGTCTTTTTAACTAGAGATGCATTTCTCTATTCTTAACTTCATTTGGTTCTTCGTGCTGCCTTTGGAGTTGGTGCATCTTACTTTGCCTTGTGCTTTGGTCTTTCTACCTTTGAGGAGTTGTTTAGGCATGTTTTAGTGTGTTTTTGTTTGAAGTTTGGGAGATATGGCTACACTTGGGCTTTAATCTATACCTTTTATATAGCAACATTGGTAAAATTTTCAATGGCTTAATGTCCAAGCTATGCTTTTGTTGTGGTTGCACTATGTTTTAGACCTTATTTTTATGTATTCTTATGTTAGGGCATCAGAGTCAGCCGAATCATTTGCATGTAGACTCCAAGATTTACATGTTGAGATCACTAAGCAAATTCAAGTAAGTAATGCACAAAATAAACTTCAAGTTGATTTATGTGGACAACATTATGAATTTAAGGTTGGAGACTATGTTATGATATAGATTAGACCTAAAAAGTATCCTTCGAGAACTAATTAAAAATTACAGGCATATAGTGTTGGGTCATTCAAAGTGCTATAACAAGTTGATCCAGATGCTTATGTTATTAATTTACCACTTGATTTTGAAATTAGCTTAATATTTAACATTAAGAATCTAATTACATACAAGAGACCATATCTTATTCCAAATGATCACTTTGAGATGCCACCTAATCTCACTCATGATAATCCTATTAAAACATCTACCCCTTTTACTATGACATTATCATAAAAGGATAATATTAATACTATTATGGATTAACAAGTTATTTTTACCATGGATGGTGAAATTCAATGATTTTTAGTTTGTTGGGTGAGCCGATTTAATTTAGATTGCACTTGGATTACTAGAGATACATTGCAATAGATTGATCCAGATCTTTAAGAGTACTATCAAAATTATTCAGAGCTATATTTGATGGGGTTGAGTTTCTTCAACCCCAAGATAGTTAGTGAAAACAATAGATCCATATCGTAGATTACACAAGTATATGAACAAAGATGATAAAAAATAACCCGACCTATCTATTTTGTTTTATTTTTTTAGGTTATTTTTATTAGACAAACTTAATTGATGAGTTAAACTTAATAGTTGGATGTTTTAGAATTATTCTATTTATATATATTTTTTCATTTTTATGAGATAATTTTTTCGGATGATGTGATAAAAATATTAGACTATTCCTCCTGTAAATGCTATTTTTTTTCTAGATTTGTTTCCTTTTTTTTAGCTTCCTTCTTTCTTTCTTTGCTTTTTTGTTTTTTTGTCCTGTATAAGTCAGCACAGGTCATTCAACAGTCCACTAGCTTGGACTCACTGACAACGTGGGAACCTATTAGATATGAAGGAAGCATAGTTACATCATTATGGGTTCATATTTAATTATGCCCTTGAGATCTATTAATACCATTTCCATCTCGTGTAATTTTCTTAGTAAGCTTTCAGACATTAGTTTGAGGTTAATTAGTCCTATTTTTGGTGACTTAACACACTGTGAACTTTGACTCTTCTTGTTGTTTTCATTTTGTTTCACTTCTTTTTACTCTATTTCTCATTCCATTGGTATTTACTTTAGGTATCTGCACAATGCATCACTTGCTAGAGAGACACAGAGCTTTGAAAGCCTCCAGCATCTCGAGAAACTGTATGCATGCTCATCGTATTAAGAAAAGCCCATGTCTCGTTTCTTCAATTAGCTTAGCAACAAATACAAGGGTTAGCCATTAGGTCCCCCTTTACTTAAACAGGCCAGTGTGTAGAGTAATTACCCATCAAAAGATAGTGAAGTTCTATATCCTAATGAGTATAATTGCTAGGAAATAATTACAGTTGAAGTAGATGTGAGCCCCAAAACTATTTGGCTTGCAGAGGTCATAACTGGGGATGATGTTAGCTTGCATTCTAGGTTTGGAGAATCTACCATAAAGGTAGAGATTTGATCTGACTCATGCTCTTGATATATAAAGCCGAGATGTTTAGTTGAGTTCTATAATTTTGGAATTTTTTTTTGGTTCCATGAGGCTAGATTTGGATACTTTTAATTATATGAACGATCTATTACCCATATCAGTTGGTATCTATAACCTGCTATATGTGAACCTCTCCCCTTTTCTTTTGCTTTTGTTTTGGGGTAATTGGTGAAATTAGCCTTCTATTTTTTTAGAAATCGCTGGCAACTATTTTCAACTGGACACAATGTCCCCAAGAAACAATGGGGAGGCTCTTCTTTCTCCTCTACAAATCTTAGCTACCGTATCCGATGAAAAGAAGCTGAAGGTAGCAGTATCCAGCTTTCCTATGAAAAACTCTGTTAATTCTTTAGCGTTCATGAGATGTCATGTGGTGGCGACAGATTCTGCAAGTCCTTGTGGAGCTGTAGGCTTGGTATATTTATATTTCATATACTGTCGAGAAACTCCTTGCTCATATAATCTGCAAAGCTTACTTAAACAAGTGAATCATATGCCAACATTTAGTAGAACAACTTTGCAATTCAATTTTTTTTTTCACTTCCAATTTGTGTCCAAGGCATGAACTTCAAATGCCATTTGTGTCTAGTGAGGTACTCATTCACTGGTTACAAGAAAGAAAATGGTTATTGGGGCTCCTAGTTCTCAAGTTTCTTAGAGAAATCTTATCCTGCAAAGCAAGATAGGGATGTAAATATTCTCTATCTATTGTGCAGATATAAAATTCAAGATTTTTTGATACATTATAATGGGGTTTATGTTCTTGGTATTAAGTTGGCTTTTTGTTATTCAATGATCTCTTCTGTTTCAGACATGACTAAGGAAAGATTGACTACAGTAATGATTGATATCTGCAACCTTCCCCTGCTTATTGAATCCCAAATCGCAAGAGTTGGACCAGCCACAACAATGGTGTTATCATCCTGTGCTCAGAAATTCCTTGAAAGAAACATAATCAAATAAAGATTCAGCAGTATAAGAATCGTTCTTACACTATAAAATATCAATACCAAATACCATCTTCTCTTTACCATTAAAAAAGTCATGTCATAACAACTTTGACAATAAAAACAATTGTATTTCATATGACTAGATGTAGAGATAAACAATAACATAATCAGTTCTGAAATCATACACCAGTCATGATCCAAGTAAAAAATCTTCCCTAGTCTGTAAGCCCTGATCATAAATCAAAAGTATACGCTATGTTTCCATACCACAGGATTCGTATAAGGTTTGAATATCATGTTATGTTAAAAAAAACATGTGTTAATTATCTAGTAGGTCGTCAAGTAGTAAGAATTTGAGACCAAAAAATTTGCTTCCATATGATCTTAAGTTCGAGCTCTGTGATTGCTAATATGATAGCTACTAGAGGTTTACATGATCATTAACTTGAAGGCCTGTGGAATTAGTCGAGATGTGGGTCATTAACTTGAAGGCCTGTGAAATTAGTTGAGATGCGCATAAACTGACTCAAATATCTATATTAATCAAAAATAAAAAACATGAGTGATGTTAAACTTAAAGTTTGTCATTATCAATTAACATTAATAACAATATTTAAAGAGGGTTACATAAATAAAAGAAAATTCTAAAGAAAATCATAAGATTGAATATCTTCATGTGTATTTATTATTGAGCTTTCTCTTTAATTTTCAATTATTTTTTTATGATTTTGGTAAATTTTTAACAATTTTTTATGATGTTTTTGATAGAATATGATTTTTATTTTTTTTATTTTATGAAAAAGATTTATTATTTTTTCTTAATGTTATGAGAGATTTTGTCTTTGTAGCCCTATTTATTTATTTTTTTCATTAATTTTATTCAATCACTTTTCTATACATGTTTTTTATATTATCATCTTCTTAAATAAAATATTTGTTCCAAGATATAACATTATTAATTAAATACAATTGAATTTATTATTCATGTTTCAAGATCAGATATCTATTTCTCAACTTTTCAATATAGTTTTTTAGTTAAATATCATTTATTTTTCACATAAAATTATAAATTTTTTTTGAATGTATGCACCTTTACATGATATATTTTTCTTTGATTTTATTTAATTGTTTTTATATGTATATATGTTTTTATTATCATTTAATTATATAAATAATTTTTTAAAATAAAATTATTAGATATAACTGACTAAATCAAATATGTTATGAAATATATCTTTATCTTTTTATTTTTTAAATTTAATTTTTAATTTTTTTATTAGAAAGCTTGGGTCAGATAACTAATAATAATAATAATAATAATAATAATAATAATAATA
The DNA here is from genome assembly GCF_000495115.2 of Populus euphratica. NCBI lineage: Eukaryota > Viridiplantae > Streptophyta > Magnoliopsida > Malpighiales > Salicaceae > Populus > Populus euphratica. The sequence goes on from NW_011499935.1 coordinate 522,895, forward strand.
ATAATAATAATAATAATAATAATAATAATAATAATAATAATAATAATAATAATAATAATAATAATAATAATAATAATAATAATAATAATAATAATTTATAATATCTGACTAGGACATGATAGTCAAAAACTCTTTTGATGAGGCTATTTTCGTAATTGGAAAGTCAAGTTAGAAATGCTTTCGTGTTTCTGCCACAGGCCTCCTTAGCTTGAGCCTCAAGTTGGGGAACATTTGGTCCCAGCTAGCACGAGCTGGGTTTGTAAATTTCCAGCTGAAATCGTTTCCCATTCAACAATGGACCATCCAATATTTCCTCCCAGAATGTAGAATCATACAAAAAGTAAATTTTGTATTTGGGAGTCACTTTCTTTTCTTCTCAAATCAGCCCCTCTGAGTTTTCTTGATTTTGGGCTGTAAGTTTTTTCCTGTATAAGAACTCCAAGAAAAGTACTGAAAGATAACTTGTTTGGATATCTGGAATGAGTGATTCTGCACCTTCTTGCAAATACTTTACTTTTAGTACCCAAATGGTTCATTCTGGTTCTCAATGCTCCACTCAGACCAAAGGGTTTGGGATTGTATCTAACATTGGAGACCCCTTAAGGAAGAAACCAAGAATTTGCGAAAATAACGCTGGCCCAAGTTCTAAAATGCTTGTGGGAAAAAGCAATGCCATGATGACTAGTGGTGGCAGCTTCAAGACCCAGTTGTGCATGAAGTTCAGAACAGGGCATTGCAGTCATGGAAGCAAATGTCTTTTCGCCCATGCTGTTTGTGATTTGAGAAAGGCCCTGCCTAACTTGAGAAGGGTTGTTTTCAATGAGGATAAAAATCTCTGTAGGATGTTCAACTCTGGCAAAGGATGCACGTATGGGAATAAGTGTCGTTTCCTTCATGTGGGTCCTGAGAATTTTCAGAAAAATTTGGGCCAGAACTGGGAGAGTTCAGCTATAAGCATTGGAACTACAGGGACTGCTTCTTCAGGAGGTCATAAAAAAGGGTTTAAGAAAACAAGGCTTTGTAACAACTGGGAGATGACTGGAGGCTGCCCATATGGCAAGGTGTGCCACTTTGCTCATGGACGACAAGGTATTCTAGTACCTTCACTTACCATAACTATCATTTTAGGCATGTTTAATTATGGGCATGGTTTAATCTATGTTATAATTAATTATGTTGTTCACTTCTGTGTGTGCGTGTGTGTGTGTGGCTGGTGTTTTGGGATTATTATGTGGATGGTAGATTTTGATTTGCATTTAAGCATTATCAATGGGATTAGGGTCTTCCAAATTACACAGTTGTTACTATAATTTAATTGGCCAGTATACAAGATATTTAAGGAGTCTATACAGTGCAACTCCATGGCCACAATTGTTATATCTATGTGCTATTATTGTTCTTCGCTAATTGAACTTTAATCTGTAAAAGGCCCATGTCGGTATCTTTTAATATCCTAGAGCTGGAAAGCTAGGCTGTTTCGTGATCTCTCCCTGATGAAAACCAAAAGGAAGGGTTATTCAAATATGAAACAACTTTGTGTTGTTGGCATTTGTTCCAATTCTTCTTTCGCCAGTCTTGGTAACTTATTGGTGGTGATGGAATTCAATGTTTTTTTTATTTTAATTAAATTACTACAGCACGCCAATTATAGAACTTTACAGTCTCTTAAAATCAAGAAGTTAGAATTATGTATCCTAGAGTAAATCACGGCGCTGGCTATAATGGAGCTGTGTCATTTTTCTGGAAAGAACCATTGGGTTGTCTTATAAAGCTTTCTGTGGCAAGAAAAGAAAATCTTTTTATGATTTTCACAGTTTCGGTCTAAGTTAATTCTGTTCATGGTGCTCTGAGTTTCGAAAGGAGTTGTCCAACATGAAGTGAGCTGTTTCTAGTCTTAGAATGAGATAATGAGAAATTAAATAAAGAACTTGAGATGATGCGCCATTGGCTTAATCACACAAACGAATGACATTTCAACGTGATCTTGACTTCTTTTGCTCAAAGGAAACTGAATGGCTCCAGCACCCCTAGCATGGCAAACCGTTCTATCATCTCAAAAGAGGCGTTTATAACCAAAAAGTCATACATATTAAATTATAATTAATTCCGTTAGTTCATGTTAATGGGTCCCAGTTCAGTAATGGCCAAACCTTGATTATGGTATTTTTCTGTTTGCTTGGAACCTGCTAAAGATAACACTTTTGGTTGGGTAACGTTTGTTGTTATTTCCTTCTACAGAGTTAGAGAAGTCTGATGGCAACATTGCATTGGCATCTGGGATTGTTCCAACTAAAGCTTCAAATTCTCTTCTTATGGGCAAGGATGACATTGGTTCTAATCACAAGCATGAAGCGCAGGCAACGCATTGCATGTTCAAGTGGAAAGCACTCAAGAAAACGAGGGGTATATATGCTGACTGGATAGAAGATATGCACCTTCTGCATAGCTCACTGAATGAAGTGGAGAGCTGAAAACTTTACTTGAACAGTCTTAAATAGATAAACAAAAAATTCTGTTGGATTTAGCTCCCTTTTCCCATCTTGATTTCTCTGTTGTGGTTGTCGGAGGATCTTGATTGATTTCTCTCTGATCCTCTGTCATTTTGGTTTCAGATGTAAAAACATCTCGTCTGAGGAGTCTATATGTTATTTTGAATGCTATCTGTGTCATTTTAACAGTATCATACATCGATATGAGGAGAATGAATTTTTCTTCGCATAACTTAACAAGTAAAGCTGCTCTTATATAAAGGGTCTCCTGAGTAAAGCTGCTCTTATATAAAGGGTCTCATGCTAGAGACTTCCACAGACTCAGGCTGCTTTTATATAAAGGGTCTCAAGCTAGAGACTTCCACAGACTCAGGCTGTCTGGAGGAAATGGAGAGTTGAGCTGTTCGTAAATTTCTTATTCATTTACTTGTCATGGTTTTGCTCTAAACTTCTTGGAATTCTTGTTCATCTTCTCCTTCTGAAGCTACTGCTCTCTTTCCTCTCCCTATTGTTTTTTTTAACACATTGATTGTACTGCTTTACATAACTCCATTGATGGGATTACATTTTAACAAGTCATTATCTATTCTAGTGCCTTTTCGTTTGAGTTGTAGAAACGTTGACTTACTGCCAAAAAAATAAATAAAAAACTTAGTATGCATGATTGTTGGGTTGACTTACTAGGCCAATCAAGACTCCTGTATCAGTGGTTGGACAAACAAATTATCAAGGATGTTTCTGCTTCAGTTTTTTATACAATTATTTGGATTGAAATAGCTAATGAACTTCAAAGAATTTAAAATATAATTTATATTATTTTTTATTATATTTTTTAAAGTAAAACCTTTTGAGTTTAAAATTTATATATATTTATATTATTTTGTGTTTAAATTTTATTAAATAAATAGAAAAATTTAAATTTATAATTGTTTAATTATTAAGGTTAAAAAATCAATTTAATTCAATAATTTAAATTATTAAATAAAATTTTATTTATATTATTCAATAGCAATTGTGTTACATGTTGGCAACATGAAAAAGAAATTATATCATTAGTAGGTTTGCCAGAATTGTCTAAACTCTCTCAAACTCTTCCAATAATTTCCTCCCTTTTTTTTTTCTTTTTTCTTTTTTCTCACAAACACGATTAGGGTTTGCCTGAATTGTCTAAACTCTCGCAAACTCTTCCAATAATTTCCTCCCTTTTTTTTTTCTTTTTTCTTTTTTCTCACAAACACGATTAGTGTATTTCCAGTCTCAATCTGGCAGGCCAGACCTTCTTTCCGTGTCTGCATGGCAACATTGGGCAAGCAACTCATCTTTGTAAACTAAGAGAAAATTCAACAATTCGAGAAACTCAGTAGAATTATAGGGTTCAGAAATGACATGCGGCGTAGATTTGTCATTTGTCAAAGCCAAGAAAGACAAAATAAAACGGGCTTGAAGGGGAAGAAAAAGCAGTGGTTTGAAAATAAATTGGATTCGAGGACCGAAGTTATGGAAACTGATCTGAGCAAGTTGACGCGTGATCGTGATGCCCAGCAAAACAAGAGCTACTGGTCCAGGTACTAGAAGGGAAAGAAAATAGCTAGAAAGCTATCAGAATTGAATAATCTCAGTATGCAGGGAGAAAAATTTGACTTCATCTTCGGTAGAAGAAAGACTTAGTCAATGAACACTCTCTGGAACAAATTGCAAGTGGGGTCTATTTATTTTTTAGATTAAATTTTTATCGCAAATTGCTTCTCAACAACATTGACTTCATCTTCGGTAGAAGAAAGACTCAGCAACCCAGATGCCTATAACTTAGTCAATGAACACTTTCTGGAACAAATTGCAAGTGGGGTCTATTAATTTTTTAGATTAAAATTTTATCGCAAATTGCTTCTCAACAAAAAATACTTTAATATAAAATATTAATTTATTTAAAATAAATTATGGAAGGATAAAAAATTAATTTTAAAAAACTGTTAGTTAATATATTTTATAAATTCAAAAACTCTCAATCCCATATTGAAAGATTACAAATTTTTCCTGTAGGTTAAATAGTTGAAAATCTAGAAGTCAGAATTTCATTTGTAGGGTACTAAAATTTTTAAAGGAGAGAGACCCTTCATTAAGTACGCTTTAGATTTAAGCCATATGTGTATTCACCCGGTCTCAAAACTTGTATTGTACAATAATTTTCAAACTCATAAAGTTTTTTCTTTTCAATTGGCCTATGAACAAATTGTCTAAAAAATTATCTTCCTCTACCTCAATAATTTTTTATTCAATGAAATAATGTATGTTATAAAAACAAAAAAAATAATCATATTTTTTATGACAGGTAATTAATGTTAATATATTATAATTAATTTTGTATCATTTTTTGTTATAATATCTCTTAACTTTTAATTGTTAAATCGTGTAGTTTAGTTTTTATGGTTAATTTCTTGTTATATAAATTTAATTTATTTTAGTTTTTATTTGCTAGGCAAAAGATGATTCTGAATTTTATATATATATATATATATATATATATATATATATATATAACGTGTTTTGCTGT
>NW_011499935.1:531591-548839 GCF_000495115.2 Populus euphratica
ATATATATATATATATATATATTAAAATGCCTTTTACTGAAAAAATAGTTACTTCAATAAAAGTTGCTTAAGCAAATATTATTTTAATAGGAAAGATTCTGTCATTATTTTTTGTGGTATTTAATGATAAACTTAAAAATTTTATTAGACTGAAATTTAAAAAGTTATAATAAAAAATAATATTTTTTATAATTACATTAAACTTGACAAAGTTATTCGTTAAAGAAACATTAAAGCTATTAGATGATGAATCTAATCTCACCATTATAGCAGCTATAGACACATAAAATTATAATAATTTTATATCCAAGAACTATATTTTAAATGGATTGGATATCATATTAGAAAATATGTATAAATCAATTAAGAGTGTAAAGAAATAATGATAGTATGAAAAAAAATTAAATTCATAGTCAACAGATTTTTAAACTTTAAGATAGCCAATTCAATGATTATAATAAATCAAGTTCAAAAATTTTAACTTATCTTGCAAAATATTCATACAAAAGGGATGGTTCTCAATAAATCTTTTTAATTGGTAACAATTATTAATAAATTATCATGACTTTAAAAACTATGTTAAACATAAATAAATAGGAGTTAAAGACCACACTCTGAGGTTAGGTATGAAAGAGGATAATATGTTATATAAAAGGAAATTCAACTCTTGTAATCTAACCTCTAATATAAATATAGTTGAATAAGTGGTCAAGAATACACACACACACATATAAAGACACGCACACAAGAAGCTTGTGGGAAAGGGAAATGACGTCTGGTGAGAAGTTTCATGGCAAAGATGATGGTAAGGGTGATATTATATACGAGGGTAGTTTAGTTTTTTTTATCTAAATTTAAAAATTGAGTTAATAATTATAATTTCTGAAAGATTAGAGGTAAAGTGAGGAAAAAAACTAAACTATAAAAGGGTTAGGGTAATTTTCTCTAATAATAATAATGCCTTTTTTTCCCTACTTATTTGAGTTTTGTGGCATATGGCATAACATTTTAAGACATGATTATAATTTTATACAAAAATTAATTAATTTTAAGTTATTGTCATATATGACTTTTGAGAGAAACCACAAGACTAAAGTTTATGTAAAATTAAAATTTGTAAATAATTCTTTCTCATAATTAAAATAAATAATTAACCTCTAAATCTAATTTACTTCAACATTAATAATTTAAACTTTGTGCAGACTAAATATAAAAATAAAAAAAATATTATATTATTTTCATTAATGATTTTATAATATATTATTATACCTACCATATCTTAGATTATGAATTACCCTATACTAGTTGCTTGGCTGTACTAAAAAGATACAGTGATGCAAATTAGGTATTTGATGTTAAGAGTTTAAAATTTATTAATGGATATATCTTTATACTTGATAGGATAGCTATGTTTTGAAGTCCTCTAAAAAAATATGGATTGCAAAATCCATAATGAAATCTAGGTTTATTGCTTTTGAGATAATTGTAAAAAAGGTCAAAAGAAAGAGATTATGTGTAACTTATTAATAATAATGAATCTCAATCATTTAATATGAAAAAAGTGCCATGATGTAACTATCTCATTGACTTAAGTTTCTAAACTATTGGTTAAAAAGAAAATTAAATCATGCAATATTCTAAATGGCACTTAGAAATAATTATTTCCTTTCTATTCCTATAATGAAAAGGTATTTGTTGTAGCATGATAAAGGTAAGCTTTGTTTTTAATGATTTTATATCATGACCAACTAAGGAGAGTATATAATACTTTTAATAAAAATTATTTATATAAGTGAAAAATATGGTCATTTTTTTAAAAATTATGAAAGATTGAATTCTTTAAAGCATTCATGAAAATATTAGAAAGAGAACTGTATAAGTTTTATTGTCTAAGTTGACACAAAAGGCTAAATAGTTTAAGATATCATGTTTATTAAATAGTCAAACAAACCTGATTGTCTTTTACTTAAAGAAACGTTAAAAATCAAAAGCTATATATCTTTATATAGTGATTTATCGAATTATTATCTTTCTACTGGTTTTTGAGTTTTTGTATAATGGTTAAACAATTTTCATTCATGTAAAGAATTGTTAGAAACTTGTTTTCGAAAAATACTTAACAGACATATTTGTGGATGAATTAAAAATAAAGTCCACTCACTTTTTGGGTTAAGAATTTATTGAAAATTATTTTAAAATAAAAATACTTTAATATATAATATTAATTTAATCAAAATAAATTATGGATGAATAAAAAATTGATCTTAAAAAACCCTTAATTGACATGTTTTATAAATTAAAAAACCCTCAATTTCACATTAAAGGATTACAAAGATATTTTCTAACATATATAGTGAAAGTTGAAGAGTTAAAATTAAATTTAAATTACATACAAGCTTTTAAAAAAAAAAATTCTAAACTTAAGCCACATACACATGCTTAACTTCATTCGACATGACATGAAATGAGTTTAGGTCCATGCCCTTATCCTAGTTTGAGATCTGAGCTTAAATTTATTATAAAATAATTTTTAGACTTATAAATATTTCTATTATAAAATAATTATATGCACATAGAAAGAGAACTGTATAAGTTTTATTGTTTAAGTTGACACAAAAGGCTGAATAGTTTAAGACATCGCATTTATTAAATAGCCAAGCAAATCTGATTGTCTTTTACTTAAAGGAACATTAAAAATCAAAAGCTATATATCTTAATATAGTAATTTATCAAATTATTATCTTTCTACTGGTTTTTGAGTTTTTGTATAATGGTTAGACAATTTTCATTCATGTAAAGAATTGTTAGAAACTTGTTTTCGAAAAATGCTTAACAAACATATTTGAGGACAAATTAAAAATAAAGTTCACTCACTTTTTGGGTTAAGAATTTATTGAAAATTATTTTAAAATAAAAGTACTTTAATATATAATATTAATTTGATCAAAATAAATTATGAATGAATAAAAAATTGATCTTAAAAAACCCTTAATTGACATGTTTTATAAATTAAAAAACCCTCAATTTCACATTAAAGGATTACAAAGATATTTTTCTAACATATATAGTGAAAGTTCAAGAGTTAAAATTAAATTTAAATTACATACAAGCTTTTAAAATGAAAAAAGTCTAAACTTAATCCAGAGACACATGCTTAACTTAACTCTACATGACATGAAATGAGTTTAGGTCCATGTCCTTACCCTAATTTGAGATTTGAGCTTAAATTTATTATAAAATGATTTTTAGACTTATAAATATTTTTATTATAAAATAATTATATGTATAATTATTTTTCTCTACTTGAACCTTTTTATTTAATGAAAAAAATTGTTTTAAAAGTAAAAAACAACTTTTATACTTTAAAGCTAATAAATGATGGGAATCAATTATGATTATTACTGCAATTAATTCTACCTTAGTTTTGGTTACATGCTTCAGTATAAAATAGGGATAAAAAGGGGATGCTCTGTACAACTTGCAATAGCTTTTTGCCTTCTTCTCCTCTGCATTTCCGGCTTTCTCTATCTCTTTTTTGTTCTATTTCTCGGCTTTTCTGGAACTTAGGTTATGGCATTTTGTAGGGGGATATTAAGTTTATTTGGCTTTGTTATGTTATGAGTACTATTTATTAATTAATGTGGTGTTATTAAAATTTTAAAAAATTAATTTTATTTATTTTGTTTACACCAAGTGATAAGTAACAAAGTTTAGATAAAGAATTCGAATATTGATAATAACATGATATATATATATAGATAGATAGGGCTTCAACAATTTGTTTATGTATGCTATATAATGAAAGCATTTCAACAAGTAATTATTCTTAATATTCCTTTTAAAATATTGTATGTGTAATTTGTTGTTTATGCATGCTTTATAAACGATCTTATAGTTTTATTTTTTTTAATTCTACAAAGTTATGTTTATGCTAAGTTACACAAAAATAGTACAATTAGAGGATATTTAGTTTTATATCCATGCAATGTGCTTCAAGATAAACTAAACATCATCGTAAAAATTGAATACCGTCAGCAGCTATTGCCTTTGTATTTGATGACAGCTACTGGGAATATACTCTCCTGACCCAGGTAAATAACGACGATTTGAACAAAAGACAGACACTATGATGTCGATCTTGTTCTTCGGATATTCAAAAGGATTTGAAGATTGAAAGGCTTCAAGATAAGCAGATGACATTTGGGGGCAAGATGGGCTGCTGTGATCAAGTGGAACAACGAAGATGAAGACGAGAGGTCTCTGTGTGTACTCAGCACCTAATGCAATATGAAATTTGTGTTGTTGTTGGTGATTTCCTGTTGATCTAAGAACCATTGCGTGGGATAAAAATTACCAGGTTTAACAATGTTGCAAATTCTGAAAATAGAAACCTCTCTAAACGTTGATGTCGCATTCCCGATAATATTCTTGTTAAAAAATTAATTCAATTTAAAAATTTAAGTTTTGAATTAAGATTTCAAGATAAAAATAAAAGATTTTATATTATTCTTTAATATATTTTTTTTAAATAATTTTTTTTAAACTTTAATCTTGTGTAAATAAATAAAAATAATAAGATTTAAATTTATAATAATTTTATATTATTCTTTTATATATATTTTTAAAATAAATTTTTTTATTAATATATATTTTTAAAATAAAATTTTTTCATTCTGTTCTTCTTTTTTAAATACATTATCTTATATTTAATTTTAATATATACGGCGAAGATATTCTTACAAAAGTGTGTTTAGATTAAACAAGTTTTGATACATCTTTTTTTTAGTGCTCTATGATCTGTTGCATTTCGTCCTTTTCTTCTTCCAAGTACCCTCGGTGTCTTCAACGAAGACAAGAGTGAGGTGTAGGTTAATTATCTCTTGAATTTATGGTGAATGCATGTTCTTTCTCCTTGCAGATGCGTTCACCAACTCGCACCGCCGTTCATGGTTGATTTCCGGTCATCGGTTGATAAACCCAGCCGCTGCTTAATGAGCTTGCGAGGCGTTGTGATCAAAGATTGGCAACTTTTAGTAATGTTTTTCTTAAGTAACGACAATTTCATCAACGAATCGGTGCCTTGGAAGTTTCGGTCCACCCAAGGCTGCAAAAGCAACTTCTCTTTTTACCTGTAGCCATCGAGAAAAAGACGCCCGCCATAGAATTGATAATGACTATTAACTGTCGAGCAGCACACAAATTCTCCATTGCCCATCATAGCTTCTCTGCAGAAAGCTTTCCCGACGTGCGGTATTTTGAAGTCAAAAACATTTTGATATATGACGCATTAACTTTTTTCTTTTCTTTTCTTTTTTGGTTACATAAATAATTTTCTACAATGGTTCAGGCATTTAAATGGTAAATCATGTGCATTTATTTATTTATGATTATAACCTTCTGCGAATCTTTCTTTGCAGCTTTATTATTATTGTTAATGAAACAAGATTACTTTATATATAATTACTTTACAAGATGTATAAAAACTCAACGCCTAACTTTTCAGACCTCTAGGAGTTTTTTATATATATATATGTGGTTTGACCGCTGGCTCGACCAGTCCGCGCCATCACCCACTCCGCTAAGACCAAATTGTTATGACCTGAATCTATTATTAAGGTATACTCTTCTCCTCCCGATTTATTTATTTGTTACGTTAGATTAAACAACCGAGAGAAACTGATCGGACGGAGCGTGAGACCAGAAAAACTGAAAAGGAAGAAGAATGGGTCACGGAAGCTCTAAGGAATTGCCTGGCACGGAATCTACTAATAGCGAAGGAGGTTCGACTCGCTTCTCTCGAATGAAACAGAAACTTCACTTCCACAGCAAGGATCAACATCATCCTCATCTCCGTCGCATATTCCGTCGCATTTCTGTTTCACGAGGAAATGGAAGCTCCTCCTCCTCCTCCACTTCCGCTCTCAAACTCGTCTCAGCTGAGGATTTTGCTGGAATTGCTCTCCTCACTCTAATTAGCGCTGACATGCAACTCAAAGACAGGTGGCTCGCTTGTGTTTCCCTTGGCGAACAGACTTTCCGCACCCATATTTCTCACCAGTTAACTCCATCTCTCGTCTTTCCTTCCTTGCCTGCTTTCTTGTTGTTTGTTGTTTTATTTATTTATTTTTTATTTTTTTTTGCGTTTCAGGACCCACAAACCTGTTTGGAACTCGGTCACCTACTCTCATCTTCTTCTTCTTCTTCTTTCATTTTTTTTTTTTTTGCCTATAATCAAATATACAATTGAGAAATCAGCAATAAAGATTGATATTATATTTTGTCATGCAGGAAAAGAAGCTTCTGTTAGAGAAAAATGGGCCTCATCTTGCCAGGATTTCTGTTTTTGAGGTCCGCAATTACCTTACTTTCGACCCATCTATTGCTTGCCTTTATTTTTACATCACCATGCCCTTGCTTGCTTGGATTAAAGTCTTTTCATTTCTTAGGACCGACCTATTTGAAAGTCACAAGTCTTGGCTATGGCTATGAAAACTGGCTACATTGCAAACTATTTCTTACTCGTTTAATGTTCCGATTACTGAATGAACAAGTCGAGGACCAGCCATTTTCCATGTGATTTTACCATTTCTCTTTAGTTACAAAACTCACCTACATGGTGAATAATTGGGTTTGGTAGACAGCCATGAGTTGCTGTACAATAACAGTACAATGTACGCTGCTAATGCCTTTTCCCGTTCAATTTTGAGCACAATTCTTTCCCTCACACATGAAGTCTCTTGCCTGACTTACTTTCTATACAAATCATTAGCAAGTTGTGAAAGGTCATTTCCTATTCTTTCCGTACTGGAAAGCCCACAACACGTTAAATGACACAAGTACTGCAATCTGGTTGTCTGTGGTCACAATCTGGCTTCAGCTATGAATTTATGTTATCAAAATTTCACCTCATTTAATGACGTGGGTTGCTTGTTTCTGATTATTCTCTTATTTAAAATTGTTTCTTTTCTTTTATTTTCTTTGGTTGTTTTGCTATGGTGGTCACCTAATTTCTCATATAATGATGCAGACCAATAAAGTATCGAAGAACAAACTTGTTGGATATTGTGAGATTGATCTACTTGAATTTCTAGCACAGGTAAACAACTTGATCATTGAATGACTGCTCACTGCAAATATGTTAAAATCATTAGCATATATGCTAAAAGTATCGCTGTTCTTATCCTGTCAACCGTTAGACAAAAAAAAAAAGGCTCTCACTTTGATTCATTTATCTACAAGGCAATTTAGATGATTTTGAAATTTGGTGGAAAAATGTTACGATGTGTTAGTCTTTGGCTACTCATTTTGCCTATATTCTATATGATTTTTAAATTGATTTTCTACAGTCTTTTGCATCTTAAACTGTCCTAAATTTTTTCCTTATTGGTTTCTTTTCTTGTTGACACCTTTCATATCATCTTTTCTGGTGATGCTCATTTCAATTTAGCAAATCTAGGTTAACTTATGAGTTTCTGTTCACAAAATGTTAATGTCTTTTTTCTTTTTTTTTTAACATTTGTTATTTTTACCTCGACACAAATACTATTTCGTTGCAGGATTCAGATTCTGACTTTGAAGTGTTTGAACTTTTTGACCCAGCATCAGCTGGTAAAGTTGTTGGCAGAATTTCTCTCTCGTGTTCTGTTGAGGTCCGCAGTACGCAATTTACACTACCATTGAATAGTGAGACTTGAGAATGTGCTGATAATCTATAACATGACTGAAATTATTGACAGGATCCAATTGAAACAGAGAAAAATTTTGCAAGACGCATCTTAGGAATTGTGGTATGTTTGCATAATCCTTCATTCTCTTTCCACATTGTTGGACATGCAATCAGTTTTCAAAGTGCTGGTGCATGCCAAGTCTCGCTGGCTGTTTTGAGATTTGCACCTGATTGGAAAGAAAGATAATCTAGTCACCTCAAACTCCATGTTCCCTTTCATTTTTATTTTTTTTTGTTTCAGAAAGTCTATCTTATTCTATCCCTAAAAGGAGGAAAAACATCACGCAAACTTTTATTTCTGGTTTAGTAAGTGCAGTTATTATCAAAATCAACCTCTGATAATTACTAACTAGTAAAAACATTAAAACTGTTGACATTTGCTTCACCCCCACCACAAATTGTGGAACAGGTGCGAACATGGCCTGTATTAAATGACCATAACCTGCTTTCCTGAAGCTGTGCGTTTAATACATGTATGGAACACACTTGACTTTCTTGAATTGGCATGTGATTTACATGTACTTGTTTTTCTCATGGAACCAGACATTTAGGTATGGAATTAGCTATTTTAGCATTTCAAATTCATTATACTTCATGTTCCAGAAGTTTGTCACACGTAAGAGTATCAGTCTATATCAATGTCTCATGTTTAATCCATGCTAATAAATCACTAGTATTTCACCATCTTTACAGCACGATTGGTAGTGAGTGTTTGTGACCTTATGCTCTGTGCACAGGATTATTTGCCTACCCTTACAACGCGATTGGTAGTGAGTTTCTGTGACCTTATGCTGTGTACAGGATTACAATGAAGATGGGCAGCTTTCTTTCTCTGAGTTCTCTGACTTAATTAAGGCTTTTGGCAATCAAGTGGCAGATAAGAAGGTTTGACCATTAAGTTATGTTCTTTTCCTAGTTCTTTGCATGCATTTCATATTTTGTTCTGTCCTAAATTCTAAACATTCTATACATATGAGTTAGGTTGGTGATCTGTTTTGCATTCGGGGTGAGAATTTCACAAATATTAAATACATGGGTATTATAAAATGACGCTTTGACCTTTTTATTTGAAGTTTGGGATTCTAAAACTCATCAATATACATTTTATAATTCCATTTCTGTGTCTTGTGGGATGAGGTTTTAGGATTTAAATTCAGAAAGCTATCCTAATCATCGAGTGCCTATCCTATATGCTTAACTTGTTTAACTTTAAACATGTTTTCTTACTAGAAAGAGGAGCTTTTTAAAGTTGCTGACAAGAATGGTGATGGCGTTGTAAGCATGGATGAGTTGGCTGAACTTCTTGCCATTCAACAAGAAAAGTAATGATCCTCTATATTAATGGCAGTAAGCTTGAATCATGTATTTGTTATATTCTGCTACCTACATGATTGATCTGCTATTATACGCAGAAACTATGTTTCTTGTATAGCTTGCTAAAGGTTGAAATGTTATTCTGTTTTTTCCTTTCCTGCTTTTGTGGACCATTTTCTGTGGATCTGTTAGTTTGGATGTATATTCTGTAGCTTGCTTGTGAATATCTGGCAACTATGATCACAACTCTTCTCATAATCCCAAATGTTTATTTCCCAATAATGTATGTGGGGAATGCTATAAATTTGCAGTTTTCTTGACCCTGACTGTTCAATATGTAAGTTACTTTTCTGGTACATGCCTTCATCTCTATGTATTTCCTGTGTTGCAGTGTGCCTCTTATAAATTGCTGCCCTGTTTGTGGTGAGGTTCTTGAAGTTTCTGATAAGCTAAGTACCCTGGTTCATTTGAGTCTTTGTTTTGACGAGGGAACAGGAAATCAAGTTATGACTGGCGGATTTCTGACTGATAAACAGGCTTCTTATGGGTATGAACTTTAGCAGTGTCCACTTTATGAATTCTATCTCATTATGTGGTCTCTCCTATTTTGATGGTTATATTGCTTTAAATCACGGTTGAGATGCCCGATTAAAGTTTAGATTTTGACAGGTGGATGTTTAAACTGAGTGAATGGGCTCATTTTTCATCATATGATGTTGGTTTGAACTCTGGTTCAAGTGCTTCACATATTCTGGTATCCTTTCCTCATGAACATTTTTAAGATTTTCAGCTTCTATGATCTGGGGTTTGTTCACGTCAAAGATGTGAATTTGGCGCTATGTGAAAGTCTTGTTTCTTTCAGCATTTTTAGTTAATTTATTTTTGGTAGTAGTTATCAGCCTCAAGATGCCAACAAAATGTTTAAATTAATGAAACTAACATATCCCTAGCTCCTCTGAGTTGCCCCCTTTTTTATTTGTTGTGGTTAAGTCCAAACAAATTCTCTAGATTGTAAGAGTCACTTTTTTGTCATCATTTAAATGTTAAAAAGATGAAAAATATTCTTGCCATAGGGCATTACAGGAAATCCGTTGTCAACATCTTCATGGAATCTTGTGGTTGAATGATACTAAGCAGGTGGATGGGTAGACGGTTCATTTCTTAAAGAAATTCTATTACTTTTATATCATTGCTTGAAATTTATACAGAACATGATCCAACAATTACATGTCTTGCTGAAGATGCCCCATTAAAATTGTTTTGTGCATTTCCATGCAACTCTTGAGTATTGTAAATGTCATTGAACAATATTTGGAACTAAGATCTCATGAATGCAAGCTTTCAGCTAATAGCTTAATGCTTTAGGTATTTGATAGGAAGACAAAGAGGCTAGTGGAGGAGTTAATTGATAAAAAGATTGTTCTGTCAATGAGAGCAATTTATCAGTCAAAGATAGGACTGGGCCTTATGGACAAAGGTACGACTTAATTTGCGTGAATGAAGACAAAGTACATTTTGAAAAGAGTTAGCTAGTTTATAGATTTGTTCATTTTTAGTTTACCAATAGTCTTGACCTTATGGTTTATCGCTCTCTCTCCAGACATAGATTTGTTCATGGGATGAACTGTCCAATTCGCCTGCCTTGGCCTTAGATTTTGTGTCTGTTAGCCTGGCCTGGAAATTAGGCTTGTTCAGTAGACGCTCTAAATTTGTAATTAGTTATGAAACTGCAGCCCAGGCCTGCTCCAACATGAATTTCTCCCATTGCCTTCTTCTTTTATTGCAGTTTCCCTTCCTTTTCAATCTTAGAATCCAAGTGGTGTTTTAGTTCATGGAATTGGAGGGGAAAGCGAGACAAGAATGTCAGATTTCAAGAATTATTGTGTTTAGTTACTTCAATTTACTCTTTTTCCTTTTCTTTTAAAATGGATTGAAATTTATCTTATGGTGTTGAATTATTAATTTTATATTGTATATTGTGATAATGGTTGTTTTACTGTGATCTAGATACTGTCAATGGATGCATGAAAAAATTATTTATTTTAAATAAAATTTTTGTGATAATTTTAGAGACCCCTTTTATTATTACACTTGATTACATATCAATGAGAATTCATTCTACCACAATAATATAGGATAAGATGGTGATTTAGTTGAAACAATTAGGATTTCCAAAGAAGTTATGAACAAAAAATTGATACTTTCCTAGGAATCCTCTATTGTCCGGGAATGCAAATCCTCTACCACATTATTGCATGCTTTCATTTTATGATCATTTTGCACAGTTGCATTTATACCTTATTTAAATGTGGAAATTTGGAAGTGTACATAAATGTCACAGAAAACTGTACCTTGTCCTTGAGATTGAATTGTAAAATTGGTAACTCTTCTTCTGTACTGGCATGCACCCTCTTGCCTTTTCCCTTCTATTGAATTTACAGCAGAAAGTGACGTGTTTCTCAGTGATCAAGAAAAGTGAAATTTTCTACTGGTACTCCTTTCTGGAGTAATTGTTGAAACAACATTAATAAGAAAAAAATCTCTGAAAGCGTATATAAATGTCTTCAAGGGCATGCAATGACCTTTAAATGCATCCTGCTGAGGTTCAACTATTTGTCTTGGTCCAATCCTCCTCGTCACTGTTCAGATCTCCCCCATCTACTTCATCCACCTCACTATTCTAATTGGTTAAGATTGCTGTTGGTTCTATGCATTTTAAATTTATACAAGAGTTATTGGAAGCATTATTTGAAAAAACGATGCTTTTGTTATTATAGTCCTGCATTATTTGGTTGACTTTCCTGGATGCAGGAGCAAAAGAAATCTTGCAAAGCATCTCTGAGAAGCAGGGAAGGGAAATGAACACTATAGAATCTGCTAGAGACATTCCTAAGTTTGTTGAATTTTTCAAGGTATGATTATCTTGCTTGACAAACAAAGAAGTCTTTAAATATTTTCACCTCATGATTATCGAGTCTAAGACTAGCTGTGGCTGATTATATGTTATAGATTTCTGTGTTTAAACTGTATCTGATGTTGTAAAATAACTGTTTATGAAGTTGTAAGATTTATTGATTGTTATAAGGAATTAAAACATCCCACCTCAAAAAAACATGGTATTGGTTTCTCTGTTGACTAGGTATTATAGAACATTTTGTACTTTGATTAACTAGTTTTAATACCAAAACCAAGTGAACAAAGAGGTGGAAAACTCACGACAATAATAGTATTAGCTGCTGCAAAAATTTTCAGCATACTCTCCTTTGATTTATATTTAATAAAGATTGTAAAATGTTATTTGGAGCAGTGAGATCTTCGTAATTAGACTGATTTATCAATGAATTAAATGCCATAACTGAAAAATGAATGAACTTTGATTCCCTTCAATTTCGTAAGTCCTTTGCATCAAGTTGTTTCTTCAAGTTTTGGTCTCCTCATATTATTGTGTCTAAACTTGCCTACCAAGAAAAACTCTTAGCACAACATTTGTTACCATAAAAAAAGAAAACCGTTTTAGACTGGCTTCCAGCTCATTCTTAAAATATGGATATTTACATGCTAATTCTATCACACTGCTTGTATATGATAAATGTAACTATGATTTTGTAGGATCAAATAAATTTGGCTGAAATCAAGTACCCTTTAGAACATTTTAAGGTAAGCAAGTATTGATTTTTTTGTGATAAAATTAAACTGAGGCATCAGATTTCTGAATCTTGCCAGGAATCTTAACTAGTTTGTGTTTTTTAATGGTTCATAATCACATGAGGTTTGGATTTCTTCCATTTTCAGACATTCAATGAGTTCTTCATAAGAGAATTAAAGCCTGGTGCAAGACCAATTGCTTCCGTGGAACACGATGATGTTGCCATATGTGCAGCTGATTGCCGTTTAATGGCTTTTAAGTCTGTAGAAGACAGTCTAAGATTTTGGATCAAGGTATGCCTACCTCTTTCTCTTAAATGCTAGTTTTTCCACCATCAACCCCACTCTCATATTCCTTTGTTGAACACATTATGCTTGTGTCTGAAAGTGTGTTCTAATGGAATAATGAATGAGTAGATAGATAACATCTTTCTGATGGAGAGCTAGTCTTATTGACAATGAGTAAATTGTTTTATTTAAATATTTTTCTGTTATGTACTTTTGGTTATTGGATTCACTTGTTTAACAACAGTTCATTGATGGTATCATTTTTGTAATTTATAGGGCCGCAAATTTTCTATACAAGGGCTTTTGGGAAACGAAATATACTCAAGTGCATTTGCTGATGGTACCTTGGTCATATTTCGATTGGCACCACAGGTACTTCGTACAAGATCCTTGTAGTAATTTACAATGTTACTTTTGGAAAAGTAAGAGATTCAAGTGCCTTTTTGGTCCAATGATACTTCTTCTGAGGTGGCATTGTTTGTCATTTGATGAAGCAAAGAAAAATGAATAAATAAATAAGAAGAGACCCCAAGTCCAGTTCTGTATTCATAGTTTGAATGCTAAGGGTGATAAAGGGGAGAAATGTGACAACTTCGCGGTAGCAGGTTTATTTATCTGCTTATTTAACCAGCCAACTAACCACTCACCCTTTCACATAGGAGACAGTAGAAGGTATTTGGAAATTCATCTATGAAAAGAAAAGTTCTTGTTGACAGATCAATAGACCAGCAAACGGAGAGCTATGTTGCCAATTTCTTACCTTGGTTTTGTTCATGCATTTAAAAGAAACTATTAGATCCTTCTGCTTCAATTCTTTCTTACTGAGTTCTCTCATTCCGACAAATCTTGAATTTCATGAAGCTTTTTTATCTGATATCTTCATTTTATTTTCCTTTTGATTGCTGCAGGATTATCACCGTTTTCATTCTCCAGTTTCTGGAACCATTGACAAGTTTGTAAAAATACCTGGGTGCTTATATACAGTATGTATTTATATAACCTAAGGACTTTTTCTTTTAGTATTTGTAATCATTTCTTTTATATGTTATTGCCCCCTTACGTCTATCTCATTCTTTTTTGCAGGTTAATCCTATTGCTGTCAACAGCAAGTATTGTAATGTTTTCACTCAGAATAAGAGGGAAGTTTCGATTATTTCTACTGCACATTTTGGAAAGGTATATTATCACAATCATCGGACTTTACAAATTTGAACATTGATTTTGTTGCTGTTGAGTTTGTAATTGAAAATATATGTAGGCAATCTGCGGGAAATGTTTCTCTATATTCATTTTCCAAACAAGATCAAATTCAGATGGAACAATAAGTGCTAGAAGATTATAGAATCTATCCTTACCCTCTCTGTGTATGTGCTTGGTTGCGTTTTTCAATATAGAAGATGCCCTTTGTTCTGTTTATTTTAAACTTCTTTTTGAGATAACTTTACGCCGAGCTGCTCAAGAGTAATGCAAGAGTAACTGTATAGAGCTGTCTTTGTATTCCTAGGATGGATTAACTGGCCTGTTAAGTTTCAACTAGCAGTTATTGCATTTTAAGAGGTTTTCTTTTTTTTCTTTTTGGCTGCAGGTGGCATTTGTTGCAATAGGAGCAACTATGGTTGGTAGCACCACCTTCTCGAAGAAGGCTGGTGACCATGTCAAGAAAGGAGACGAGGTGAGCAGTCTCTAATATTACGTTTTGCATATTGTTTGCCTCTAAATATAAGAGGGTGGTTTTTAATTGGTAGCTTGCACTGAATCCACAGTTAGGGTATTTCTCATTTGGTGGAAGCACAGTGATTTGCGTCTTTGAAAAGGTTAGTACTATGTAGAACTGCTTTTCAGATTCTGGCTATTTCAATCAAAACATCAGTATCTTCCCTCTCGAGTATCTATAAAAGTTGCATGCAACTTACAAAACAAAACCCATTATTCTATCGTATCAGTAACTAGCACACCATAATGTTCTAACTTCAATGTCAAATATTTTCATTCATCGACATTTACATTCAAGCTTTGACAATGCATTGCTAAACAAAGTATGTGATTTTGTATCAAAATGCATGATCAATAACTGATCTTGGGGTAATTTTGCAGGACGTGATTAAAATAGATGAGGACCTCTTAGCTAATAGTGCCAGGTCACTTGAGACCTTGGTTACTGTTGGAATGAGTTTGGGTGTTGCAACTAAGAAACAAACAAAAGTTGGTATGCCAAACATCGATAATGGGGTGGTAGAAAAATGAGAGAGCTCATGATTTGGTTTCATTTTGAATCCTGCAGTGTGTCTGGTATTCATTGTAAATGTTTCCGGAAGAAGATGGAAATGGTTGCAATCTTGGTGGAGATGGTGTTGTAGTCTTGTCATTCAGATTGATTGAAATGGTTGAAACATGGAAAGAGTAACTAATTCATCTCTATGTCATGATTGTTTCTACATTTTTTTTTATTTTTTAAAAAAGAATTTGATTTTTTTTTTCAAATTAATATTTTTTAAATATTTTTAGTGTTTTCAGATATTTTGATCTATTAATATTAAAAATTATTTTTAAAAAATAAAAAATATTATTTTAATGTATTTTAAAAAAAATTCAAAAATAATTATTACTATATATTACATGTTGCAAACCCGACTTTTTTAATTTTGATAGATGCCCCGGAGGAAAATCGATGGCTCCGTTTTTATACTTTATTTTTACTTTCAATTTGAGTGGATGAGGGCGCTCATGTAGGTGTGAGGAACAAAATGAGTTAAGGTGAAGGGTCTCAGATTGAATATGAATGTTTAGCTGGATTTGGATTGCATTGTCTAATTGTTCTCCGCACCATGGTAGCTCCTCTCACTGTAGATTTCCTTTGATTTGTTTTTCATCTCAATTTTTTGTTTTTATTTTGCCTTTGTAGAACAAAAGTGGATGCCAATTTATGTTAGGAAAGAGTGAGATTAAAAGAAAAATAATCAAAGTGAAAAACAAGAAAAAAAAATGGGTGGTTTTTTTAAAGTTTAGGCAAAATATTTACTATGGACCTCAAACTTCTCAAATTATAAATATTAGGTCTTTTCAATTTTAAAAATTTTATAAAAAATTAATTTTAATCCAAAACTTTATTTTTATTTATTTTAGATCGGAGGTTTGGGAAAGGCGAGAGAGTTATTAAATTTCAGTGATAAAAATAAAAAATCATTGTTGACACTGATCCCAATAACTAAATTGATTGATTTTGGTGTTAAAAAATTTTTATTCGGTGAGAAAAGTTTTATTTAGATTTAGTTACCTTGAAATTTTTTTAAAAATAAATCTAAATTTGAAATTTCAGGTAAGTGAGCTTGCTGGTCTCTTTCTTTTTTGTATTAATAAAAAAATATGTTTTTTTCTAACGTAGTTTTTTAATTTATGTTTCAATTAATACATTTTTTTGTGATTTTGTAATTTTTTTATTTAGTTTTTTTAAAGCAGTTTTTTAATTATTTTGTATGTATTTAATTTTTGAAGAGATTATTTTGATTTATCTATAAAACATTTTATGTTTTTATATAAATGAATTTTATTTTTAAAAATAAAATATATTTATTTTTGGATAATATTTATAATACGTGTAGCCCTTCATATTTTTTTATTTTATTTAATCAATTTCATGTGTATTTTGTATTATAATTTGATTGAATAAGAATTAATTTTAATAAATAAATTCATTAAATACAATAAGATAAACAATTCATATTGTAAAATCAAATATCTTGATTTATATCTATTTCTTGATTTTTTTTAGTTTTTTTTTTGTTATCATTAATAAATTATCTTTATTTTAGTTATATAAATAATTCTCAATTTATTTAATTAGATGTATACATAAATGTTTTTATTTATACTTAAAGTTTTTTTTTATGTAAAAACAATATTGAAAAAACCTATATATTTATTTTTTATTGAAAAGAAATATTTCACCTGCAACTATAAACTTATTGTCAAGTCGAGTCCCATGTAAATTGAGAATTAATATTCCATACTTATGTGAACCCAAACTTACATACAAATTTATTCTAACTCAATCAGAGTTCAACGCAGTATTAATAACAAAATCAACTTCATAATATAATTGAATTGTCTTAATACAAAAGTTAATATAATTTCATAGTTTTGGAACACTAACTAGATATAAAGAAAAATATACAAATTTACAACCAAAAGAGCAGGTTCTGAAGGTCTAACAAAAATGACTTGCTATCGAGTTATAAACCTGAAAATGATAAATAATGAGAGTGTGAGTTCAACAAC
>NW_011499935.1:549092-549237 GCF_000495115.2 Populus euphratica
AGTACACAAAGACTATCACTACCCTGTTAGCATAGGTATTCTGATTGACATACCATAAGTTCATTATCATCATCAAACAAAAATATTTATATCTCAAGGCTCAACTCATGACATCAATCAAATGAGGAGCTATCAATTCAGAAGT
>NW_011499935.1:549383-549832 GCF_000495115.2 Populus euphratica
CACTCACCTGACTCAAAAGCAAACAAAACTCAAAGCTGATACCGAAGAAAATCCTACTGACGTCTCGCTGGTAGAATATCAAGATTATCTGAATATAAAGGAGACATATTCAAGAATGACTCAAAAGAACATATAACCTATTTAATACACTTATCTAAGGTTATATTCCATTTTCCTAAATGTTTTTAGATTAAACTAGTTATTTTTTTCAAAAACTCAAAAATCTAATGATTTTTCCGAAATCTAATCCATAATAAAACAAATAATAAAATTGATAATAATTCACTAAATAAACCTAAATTATTCATCAAACCAATCTGCAAAAGCTAATATCTCAGTTAGCGACTAATATGGAATTTATCATATTTTTAGGGCCAAATTATAATTTTCGTCTAATTAGAGGACCAAACTAAACATATCCTAAATTCATGACTATAGTGGAATTATGT
>NW_011499935.1:549968-568412 GCF_000495115.2 Populus euphratica
AATCCATGAATATGCTGAAATTATGACCATAATTAATCCTCAATTCTGTCCAGAATATCTCATTATACTCCAGGAACCATTCTGGAATTTTACCAAATTTTTAGGGTCAAATGGTAATTTTTGTCAAATTAAAGGACTAAATTAAAAGTATTAAAATTTCATATCTATACAGAAATTTTGCCTATAATTCATATGTTATTCTGTCCAGAATCCCAGAATATGCTCCGGGGACCAATCTGTAATTTTCATCAAAACCAAAATTAAAGTTCAATTAATATACATTTACACATTTAACAACCTAAATCTTACCTTTAAACTTATTTTCAACTCCTTTGTATTTCCTTTCTATTTTCCCTCTTTTCTCTTCTTCTTCTTTCTCCCTTCTCTCTCACGGTTCTCTCTCTCAAAATATTCAGATCTCTTCTTTTTTTTTCCTTCTTTCTATTTATATTTATAATCTCTTTATTCAATTACTACTATACCCTTCATTCCTTTATTCCTACATCTAAGCCTTCAAGGCCTCTATAGCCTTTTTCTATGTCTTTATATTCAAATTATTACAAATATAACAAAATTAATTAATCACATTTAACTCAAAATAAACAAGGTGATTGAATTTGGACTCGAAAGCACATCCCATTTATTTTTGTAGGGATTTTGGGTTTTAACACAATCCACTCAATTATAGGGATTTCCAAATAAGGTAAATGTACATCAATCTCAATCCTCATCAAAATAAACAAAACAAGGAAATTAATTCTCATGTAAAATCTACTTGGAGAAAATAAACAAAAACACGTTAAAATGATAATTTAATACAACAACTACAACATCTCCTCATTTTAACACAACACAAAATGACACTAACCCATGTCTAAATTCAAACTAGAATCGTTCACCAATCATACAAACTCACGAATGAAATACAACAACTCTCCATAACATATAGATGCCACACTCACCACAAAAATCACAGTGCTTATAAATATGATGACTTATAAATGCCATGAAAGAAGAAAAAAGGAATGTTGAACTGAAAATTCTTTTTATAGAAATGGAATGTTGATTTTCTCCTTTAGGCATAAAGCAAATTTATAGCTTGCATGGCTTTTGAGTGTGATTTTGATTGCTAATGTGCATTTAAGAGCACTAAATATAATTTGTTAATCATTGTGATGAAATGAATGTTGTATAATTGCTCTAAACCTAAATATTACTCATCTTCTTTAAGTTTCTCACCAGCTAGCTCCCTGTTGAATATTATTACTACACATGAAATCAATCATTACTTGTTACTTTTTCTCTTAAAATTAACATATCATTTTTTTTGCAGGTCATCTATCTTCTTGTTATGCTTTAAGGTAAGCTCTTTAAAACTTAATTTTATTAACATAATTTAAATAAATTATAGATAAATAAGAAATTAATCTTAAAGATTTTTTTTTACTTGTTTTTTGTAAATTAATTCTTGATTCATAATAACTAATCAAAGGTTGATAATGACATGAAGTAATTCTTATTAATTCTTCAACCTTTTAACTTCCTAAATTCATTATTGAAAGCGATGGCAAAAGAGTTTTTAGTTTGAATTTTTTAGATTCTTATACTATCTTACTCACTTTATTTTTAGTGTTTTTCTTCTTCTTTTTATGATTTGGTTTTCCTTCCAAATCTAAAGTTTAAGTTCATTTTGTTGAGAGATATTTGAGTTATATAATATTTAATTCAAAAACCTTATTTAAAAATGCATCTAAATCAAGGTAGTGGTGTTGATATATTGAGAGGCATATTACAAATATCCTAGTTGCACAAGTCATGAACAATAAAGTCTTAAGGATAAAAGATTTATTATTGACAACAATATGCTAGGGTTTTTAATTTTGTATCAATTGCAAGTTTGAATATATATTTAGTATGCATGCTAATATTCTATTAGTATTTTTGTGTTAAAAGCATGTTTTTCATCAATTATGCTTTTACATGCTTATAGTTTTAAACATATATAAATTCTAGGTATTTGTTGGACTTCTTTTATTTAGCATATCTTTTTAATAATAAACTAAATATCTTCGCTCACTAATCTAATATATATTTACAAAACTTGATTTACAATCTTAAGGCTTTACTCTTTTTTATATTAGACTTTGTTTAGTTTATTTTGTAAGAAAAAATAATAATGAAAATAATAATATAGATTAATTGTTAAAGAGGTTTTTAGCATCTTTAAAATTTAAGTTATTATTTAATTTCATTGTAAGTTATTATATTCTCAATTATAGATTGAATTTTAATTTTATATGCTTTAATTTATAACCTTTTGGTTTGTTATGATTTTTTGTTTTTGATTAATTTTAGAAGGTTGTTTATATTTTTGTTTTAAAGTTATAGTTTATCTTCTAAAATTATTTTTCATGCAAGTTGGATGTTTTGATACAGGTTATATATCTTATTGATTTATATTTTCCAATAAATGAATAATTTATTTATTTATGATAACTCATGCTATTTTACTTACTCTTTAAAATTAGCATCAAAGTTATCTAATCAATTATATATATATATATATATATGTTATTTTTCACCTAATTTAAATATTTTTATTTAAAAAGTTGCTTTATTACAAGTATTTATGTTATTACTTGCTTATTATGGAGTCAAATTATTTATTTATAACTATTATTGGCTATTATTTTTTGTAGATTTATATCTTTTACTCTCTTTACCCAAGATTTGGTTGAGCCAACTAATGCCGCTTCAACAAGTACTACTTCAATAGTGAGGGTTTCAATATCATCTTTTGTGGTGCATGATAAAAAATATAAAAAGTTAAATTGATTAAATTTTAAGAGGTGATAACAAAAGATGTTATTTTATCAAACCATCTTGAACTCGACAAGGTTCTTGACTGAGGAGTGCCAAAATTATCAGAAAATGAATTTGAACCCTACTGCTATGTTGGTTGTGGATGCATGTAATAATGCTAATTTCGTGTACAAGAACTACATCTTAAATGGGTTGAACAATACATTAAAAGAAGTGTATGGTTCAATCAAGAGTGCAAAATCACTATGAGAAGATTTAGACAAAAAAGATACAAAGTTGAAGATGTCAGTATAAAGAGATTTATAGTCAATAAATTTCTTGATTTCAAGATGGTTGATTTAAGCACTGTAATGAGCCAAGTTCAAGAGTTTCAACTTATCTTATATTATATACATGCTGAAGGTATTTTTCTAAGTGAATCTTTACAAGTGACTATAATAATTGAAAAATTATCATCATCTTGGAAATATCACCTCATTATTAAAGTTTTCAAAAATGAACTTGTTTTATGTTGTTTCTGAAGTCAACCTTATTAATAATCCTGAGTAGTGGTAGATTGACACTAGTGCTAGAAGAAGTGTATATGTTGAGAAGAGTATGTTTTCCACTTAAAAAAATGGATGGAGAAAACCTATATATGAAAAACTTATCAACCTTCAGAGTATTGAGTGTTAGAAAAGTCATATTGAAAATAACTTTTATAAAGCTTGTTGCCCTCAACAATATATTGCATGTTGTTGACACTAGAAAGAACTTATTGTGTGGTTAATTATTGAGTAAAAAGATAAAGGTGAGAATAAAAAAAGTAATAAAGGGAAGAGAATACAAAACACTATTTGGTGAGTTTTATCTCTAAAATGGTATTACTTACCAAATTATTATTTTTTATTTACCGCAATAAAATGGCATTGCGAACAAAAACCAAATGTCAAAAGAAATGATGAATGCCATGTTAAAAAGTTCAAGAGTACCTTAGAACATGTGGAGGGGAGAATTCTAACATTCAATTATATGCTTGATAAAATAACCTATAAAAGTTAGCAAATACACCTTATGAATTGTGAAAATGTAGAAGATCTTTCTATAAATACCTTAAAGTTTAAGAGTGTATTGCAAAGATAGCAATATTTGATCCCAACAAGTTCATGATAGAACCTATATATATATAATAGTAGTACATATCGATATCTTATATGCAAGTCAAGTATTGAGGATATTCACCCTAATACTATCGTAGAATCAAGGAATACAACATTCTTTGAAAATATGTTTTCATGAAAAGAAGTACAAGAAAATTATTCACTTAAGAGAACAATTAAGGTTAACTCAAGTAATCATCATCAACTAGAAGATGATGAAGTCAAGTTTAGAAAGATTAAAAGAAGAAAAATGACCAAAACATTTGGTCTTGATTTTTTAACATACTTGTTAGAAAATTAACCTCGAACCCCGAGATAATGTCTAGAAATTTTTTATTGGAAGGAGATGGTCAATAGTAAAATTTAATCCATTATAAATAATTATACATGAGAACTAGGGATCTTTCTCGTAGAAGTAAAACCTTAGGTCATAAGTAAATTTTCAAAAAAAAAAAGGATGAAAGCTAATGACACTATAAAACTAGACTTATTGTTAAAGATTTTAAACAAAACACCAATTGACATAAGTATAAATTTGTCTAAGAATAGAGGTTAAATAATAAACCAATTGAAATATTCTTTAATAATTAGAAGCCTAATTTACATTATAAACTGCATAAGGCTTGATATTGATTACTCGATTAGTAAACTAAGTAGATTTATAAGTAATCTAAGTATGAATTATTAAAAAAAAAAAGAATACTCAAGTATTTGATGTATAACTTGGACTATAGCTTACACTATAATAATTACTCAGCAATACTAGAAGGATATAATGATTTTAATTGAATATCTAACACCGAAGGATTTGAAATCCAAAAGTGGATATTTCTTCATACTTGGTAGAGCAATTGTGTCATGGAAATCCTCTAAACAAATATATATTACTAGATTCGTGATGAAATTAGAGTTTACTACTCTTGATAAAGCTGAAGAGAAAGTTGAATAAATTTAAAATTTCTTAAAAGAAATTTCAAGTTAGCCAAAACTAGTGTTAACTATTAGTGTGTGTTGTGATAATCGGTTAACAATTAGAATGACATAAAGTAGTATATATAATGAGAAGACATATACATTGTAGACATAATATCGTTAAACACTTACTGTTAAATGAAATTATTTCCATTGATTATATAAAATCAAAGAAAAATATTATAGATCCACTAACTAAAAGTTTGTTGGGAGAGTTTATATATAATTCATCGAAAAGAATAAGCTTAAAACCTTTAAAAGATAAAAAAAACATAATGATGATAATTATACCTAGTTGACTAGAGATCTCAAAATCTAGGTTCAAATAGAAAATTAAATCATATAATATTCTCAGTAGCATCATAAAAAATAGAAAATTAAATCATATAATATTCTTAGTAGTACCATAAAATTATTATTAATTATTATTTTTTGTTTATTTCTATGATGAGTTAAGCTCTTAACGATTTAAATATAAAATGCTTTAACAAGTACCCTTCTTATTTTAATTTAAATATAATTAATTTTATTATTAATATGCATGTCAAGATTTTTTTTTATTATATTTTATATCAAGGAGTTGGAATATATACTTAATATACATGTTTTATTTATTTATTTTTGTGTTGAAAATATATCTATCATTACTTATACTTTTACATGCTTATAATTTTAAATATACATAAATTTGAGATTTTTGTTGGATTTTTTTTGTTTAAAGTACATATACACACACGCACACACTTTGATTTACATTTTTTGAACCTCGATTTAATTAGTGGGAAGCCATATTTGGGCATGCAACTATGAGGTTGTAGATCATCAAAGCAAACAATTAAAAAAAAATAAAAAATGAAAGGTAAGGTAAGTATATTTCCACAGACCCCTTCTAAGGCCTCGCTTTGTTGAAATCTTAACTATGTATAGGTTCTATATAAATTCAGATGGGCAATGGCCGAATAAGCTGTATTTATAGCAAGAAAGTTTATTACTATGAAACGAAAGCAGACTTCACAGCAATATTTTCAAATAATTACTACACAAATACACTGTTTGGTTTCTTCAACAAGCATTCACAAAGGATTTTTGTTTCTTGATTTTCTACTGGAGCTATGAAGGCATTTCTTTGACAAATATTCATTACAGTTCTATCTGATAATTTTCACTAACTGAAAAACAAACGGTGTAGGGGCCAATTTTCAACACATACATTCCCCAGGAATGGCAACAATATATGTATACCAAAATATTTTATAACCTAAAGACTAGGTTTTCCATCAATGGAGATCCATGAAGAACAGAGTAGTCCTGTTCTCGATTTTATTTATGTACCTTTTTCTGCAGCTTGCGCCCACTTTATAGTTGAACGGGCTAATGCATCCATGGGATCAATACATTTCTTGAGAAGTGGATCATCCTCAGGCAAAACATCACGCATTTCTTCCGAAGCAAGGATGACTGTGTTCACTGCCCTCACAAGGAGAACTTGCAGTGCAATTCTCAGCAAATTCTGTGCGCCTTCCATGTCGTTTCTGTCTAAAGCTTCAATTGCAGGAATTATAGTGTGTTCCATGGTTGCTTTATCTGGAAGCACAACCTCAAATCCCTACATTCACAAAAAAAAAAGGTACCTCAAAATGAAACAGAACCAGTGACATGGATAAAATAGATAACATGTCTTTATCTAGTAACTGAAAATGATAAACGAATATTCCTTCCAAGCAAAAATCTTTTGCAATCTAACAATCGAGGAAACATACACGGGATTTTACTCAAGTCACATGGGACAGGAGAAGGAAAACACGGTGAAGATACCCACTTCTGTGAAACTAAGTAATTGAAACTGAGGCAATGCATGGAGCATTTGTGATCAACATAAAGTAAGAAATGCACTTAATCTGTGCTGGAAGGACATGATCATGGGACTGTAATAACTAGTAACAAAAGGCATTAGAACTTTAAGAAATTGTATTTCGCCCAGAAATCATTGTTTGGTGTTGAAATATATTCATCCCATTACTATCTACAATTCACATAAAGTAGCACCTTAATTGATTATCTAGGATAATAAATTAGAGAAAATGCAATTCAATCTGTTTCCTGACATAAAAAGGGAGTTTTTGTAGCATCTACTAATGCAGAATTGGCAACCAGTGAACACACTATAATTCCTGCAACTGAAGCATATTCAACACAGTTGGAAAGCACACATATATTCATGTGTATGTGTGATACAACTGCATTTGATGTTTCATGGTTAGGCTCATCAACAAAATATGACAAGGAAGAAAATGTATGTGATCCCAGAAATCAGAAGTAATAAAACAGAAATAAAACAAAATAAAACTGGCATCAACAGCCTAGCATAAGTTTCTGATAAAGCTGATGAGAGCTTTCACAATTTGGGAATCAAACCACTATCAAAAGTATTTCTTGACCAATTTTCTTTCCTCTTCTCTTCCTTGCATCCCAACAAAACATCCAGGATAGAGATATCTAGAGACACTAAAAATGTTAAAAGCATGAACGTCATTTATATAGGCAAAGAAAGATGGGAACTACATCCTTACCAAATAATCATTGAGATTAACATATTTCATTTGGAAATTATCATGACATTCCTACAGTATTTCAGTCCATTCATTTTAATTGAATGCATAGAACACCCAACATGAGCCCCGCGGGAGCAGCTGCACAAGTCACTGAGGGGTAATTACATGGCATGAGTAAAATGAGAACCAATACTTGTATTATTCTCAACAAAAAAATCTTAAAAGCATTAGTCATTCAAAAAGAAGAAATGAAAACATGAATCCAACACTAAACAGAAAAAGGCAGTAAAATCAACAAGGGTTATAATCAACATGCAACAGAATAACCATAGAAGAAGGGAAAAGAAAATCTCAATTCCATGTCATTAAGCAAATCTTAAGGAGAAATTACGTTAGATCACTTAAGACAGGCATCAGACAACTTCTGTTGATGGGAGTGCATGTAAATAGTATGAAAGCTTCCTCAGTAACTTCAGAAAAATTTCCCTTCATGATTAAATATTTTAAAAAGGTTGGAAGATATGGTGATCATTAGCATTGTGTCATAATAGGTAGAAGATCGGGACTCCCACTTAATGAATTGTAAGGCATGCATGATCAAAAAATAAAATCCAGATATATACTTTGCTTCTCAGAACGTTAGATTGAAATTACTGATTATTTGGACCACACCTAATTGGATTTGTAATGGAAGGATAATCTGATACATAAGAGAAAAGGAGCCCCAGAATGAAATTACCTCACTCTGCAATTTCTCCTGATAGAACCCTGCAGCCAAAGTTGCATTGGAGGCTAATAACCCAATCCGCAGAGGACTGCCAGCTTCAAGTGGCTTCAGCTTAGCTTCCTTTAGCTCCCTTGCAACACACTCACCCATATGAAGGAATGGAACAGAACACCCCTTAGAAACCTCATCATGCCATGAATGCAAAATATGACAAGGCATTACTATGCACTGAACTCCTGATTTCTCAAGAAACATCCTTTTATTCTGCAGATTCTCTGCAATTGCAGAATGATCCGATGGAGATTTTTCATTATGCCTTCTGGGAGAAGGACAAGAATTTCTCTCATGTGATAAAAGCTCCTTGTTCAATACTGGATCAGAGCAAAGAACAAAAGGGAAGCAATCTTTTCCTTCTTTTGAACTCCCCTGGACTAGTTTTTTCAAGAAATTCAAAGCAGAATTCACTGATATACCTCCTATTATACCCACTGTATTTGCTTGACTAAGCAATGAATCAGAAGAATCCCTTCCTCTCAAACCAGAACCCTTCTTAGAATCAGGAAATTTACCACTCTCATCTGTGTGCAAGAGAATTGATGATGGGGGTATAGCTAGAACTGGTTGCAACCTTGACTTGTGGAGGGCTCTATGTGTATTTACATGACCCAATATATGACATGGGTTCAACGTGTGGAAAGGCATTGCCAAGCTCCCATCAAACATCTCCAACACAAAAAAGAAACAAGTTTATCAAAGTAACAAGATGGGATGAATTTAACTTCAATGGAGAAGAGTTGCAAGCTCAAGTCTATTTTTTCACATGTGAACAAAAACTCAGAAAATAAAAAGAATTTTATTGAAATTTCTATACTTCACTTGATAACTACTTAATAAGTTCTCCATGTACAATCTTCCTTAAATTTTTGCCTTCACAGAAGGAAAACCAACATCCGAAAGAAGCAAATGATCAGAAGTTACCAAATTTCAGCCTTTGGACAACCACAATTTATATTTAAAAATCCAAGTTAGGAGTTTATAAGCAACAACCCACTTCCAAAACCTGCAAACCCTGTCAAAAGTAGCTACAAAAGACACAACCTCCTTCAGCAAGGCAAATCAGTGGGACTACCACCTATATTCTTCAGACACGAGAGAAAAACCCCAACTTCCCAAAACCAGAAATGTTCTTGAGGCAGATAAAAAGGACCCGAAATGAAGATCGAAATCAAGAAAAGGCAAGTGGGACTTACAGGAGCAAGTAAAGACACTAAACCTCCAAATTTTCAAGGATTTTTTTCTCTTTTACCAATTAAATAAAAAAGAAGAAGAAGATGGACCCATCACTCATTGGCAGGTAACTGGCAAGTGGAGAGAAATCTTCAAGGCCTGTAAGTTTTCTCCAAATTTCACATTTCACACTGTATCTTGCTCTACAGTAACTACCGCCAGTTAAAACAAGAAAATCACTGAAAACATTACAGATACAAATGATGTTTGTTACCTTGTCTGGAAATCGCAACTTGAGTTCTCTTAACCTGCTGTGAAACGAGAATCCAGTTCATCTTGGTGTCGTCGATTAGGTGACTGGAGGAGTGACTTAAACTGTCGAACTGTATCCTTAAATACTTCATTCATGCAATCCAAGTAACTGTTAGGTTAGCGTAAATGTTTATTTCTCAACAACAATTCTTTTTTTTTTTCTTTAATAAGAATATACATGGCATCATAATGTGATTCGCTCTATTGCTATTCAATTTACCCTTTTATATATATAATTTAAAGAACTTGGTTTGATGATTAAAAGGGTATGTTTTTATTTTTTGGATTTAAATTTTAGAATCAACATCAATCAATCTTATGTGAAGAGGATTTAATCTTGATTAATATACAAGTTAAATCGAGAATACCCTGTGTCATAACCAAAAAAAAAAAAAAAACCTTTGCATATTTTATGTAAAATTTTTTAATTATAATGCAACCCTACGCCGAAGAATCATCACCGATCAAAGTATATGGATCTCCAGGGTGTGTTCCTAATCTTATCGACACCATATCCAGGGTGTGTTCCTAATCTTATCGACACCCTCCACTTGAATTTAAATATTGGAATTTACATTTTTCCTTTCCCTCTCTCTCCTTCCCTCCACTTTCCAAATTTTTTCCAAACAATTTATAAGTTACTATCAAGTTACAATGTGCCTTGAAAGATTTTGGAAGTCGAAGGTGTTCTTTAGTTTTTTTTTTTCCCTTAAAAAAAATGATAAATCAATAAGGAAGGTGCCATTTGACATTGGATGCTGAATGACTGCTTGCTATAAGCACATTCCTGATTGATAATCTCGTACCCCACATGATTTTAATCCTGATATTCCTGAGCCAGCCCTCATGCCAAGATTCCCATTGTTAGCCGCTACTAAATACTATTATATTACTTTTCCTAGCAAGATATGGAAATCTAATTTGGAAAATGACTCGTTGCTGTTGAGTTATTAGATTAGTTAGAGTTAATTATTTTTTATTAAAACAGTAACCTTTTAATTTTTTTAAGGTACTAAACATTTAAATTGAGATGGAGTTAATTGAATTATTAAAAACCAAATCAGATGAAATATTTTTTATTATATTAATATCTTATTTAATTTAATTAAAATTTTAATTTATAGTACAAAGTATAATAAATGAACATTACAAACTTGATGAGTGAAAAAGTTTGATTTTTTAGTCTCTAGTTATTTTCACATATTTGTTAAAAGGTTTAGCAATTTTAATAATATTTATATGTTTGAAAACTCGGTGTAAATTATATTATAAAAAATTTTAAATTTTTTTGTTTAAAATATTTTTTATATTTGCATATTATTTGGATATGTTAATTTTAAAAATAATTTTTTAAAAATAAAAAAAATTATTTATATATATTTCTATATAAAATGTATTTTAAATTATCATCACTGCTTACAATTCCAAACATGCAATTGAAGCATGAGAGTAGCATTTTCCGATTCTTGAAATTTCATTTCAAATGAAAGGTCTCATGCTGAGAATTTTACATCGTAACAGCTGAAGTGACTGAAAACCAATTGTTATTTCCTAAACAATAGCATAGCACATTGATTGCAAGCGCACACCTACAATTGATGTGTGTGACCCCTCATTGAAAGCAAAACCCTAGGAAGAGACAAAAAGATATTTGTCCGCATACACTACTTGCCTTTCTCCGAGGACCCCATGGCCATGGCAATCGGTGCTTTACAGGAGGTCCGGTCCCCCTTTAAAATCTACTTTCGACAGTCTTGGAAATTCTCTGAATTTTATATCTTCGAAAGTCCTCGTTTTTCAGTCACTGCAGCACATAGAACTTCTCCTTTCATTCTCAGTTGTTGAGAAAAGCTGACGAACCAATCACAAGCCACGAGACGATCCAAAACATACTCCTCCTATCCCTCCAAGGTTTACATTGTCGTTAATTTCATGATATATGGAATTATTTGTGCAAATTAATCCAGATATCCACATTCATCTAAAAAAAATCCATATGTTTTCTGACAAGTCCCTAAATACCTAGCACTCCAAATGCAACATCCTCTATTCTTTCCTGCCATATAATTCAAAGAATGGTTGCTTTCTATACATATAAAAATGCTAATCCAGTAGCAAGTATCACATGATTTTCGCTCTAAACCGTAGAGACTTTGCACCTCGCCGAGTTCTGCAACAACGGATAAGCTTTCTAACATCCTTTCTTATAGCCAAGAAAGCACAAAGAAGAGCAATGCACATTGTTACTGGGTAGATATGGATACTCCTCGCGGAATTCATATTAGCGGAGTTTTTCAGGATGACTTCTCTTACAAAGCCCCATAGGATAAGCAGTGTTCCAAAGAGGCTCGTCCTGCCCAGCCTTATGAGACCTAATACTGCTCCTGCTACTGCTAAGTAGCTTCCTGCCAGAATCTAGCGAAACACAAATGGTGTCTAGTTTATGAAACAACCAAGACATCATACGTATTCAACTGTTGATTTATTAGAAAAACATGTATAATATGCAGTCAATGTCTTCGGTTAAAAAAATCTAATTATTCTAGCATAAACATTGTGACAGAGAGTTGATAATTTTATAATGCTAGTTACTAACCTCTAGGTGCTGGAGATCAGTCGACGCAGAGGTTTTCCTCAGATTGGTCAAGTTATATAGCTTCGACAATTTACTATAGCTTGGGAAGGTTCTGTTCTTGATATAAGATCTAGCAATGGCACCAGGATACAGAAGAGCCTTGGGCCCCAATGCAGGATAGAGTTCAGTTGCAATCAAGTGGGAGGACATGACCTCTACAGGTGAAGTACATGTTCCAGTCCTACATGGTACCCTGTCAGAAAAAACAAGAAAGCAAGACATAAGTGTTTTTTTTTCCTTTAGAGATATCTTTTGTGGGTGAAATCGGCACCATGACAAGCAAAGAATTTCTCTCAATTCTTCAGTACAGGAATCAAAAAATCATAGTTCAGGCCTCTACTTGTTTGCTGGAAATTTTGTTCTTGAAAAAAGTTTTTAGAGAAAAATCAAGAAAATGAATTGCTTTAAGATATTTACTGAAAAAATAGCTTTCTCTATGTTGTTTTTACTACAGAATTACTATCACCGGAGAACTTGTAATTTGTAAACTTGACATCTATATATATATATATATATATATATGGCCGGCTAAAGAAATTATTTGGACACATATCAAGGCGATATACTTGACCCTAATTCACGAAACTTGAGAAAAACAATATCTAGAGCTTGATTTTTCGGTCAGGAAACAAGAACGCCTTTAATATGTGGTTGTTCGTCTAACACGAAGAAAAAAGTATTGCATTAAATCAACTCAGAAATGATAGCATAACTATTTTTTACATTTTTTATGGGGCAGAAAAGGAATTGCACTAAAAATCAATTGAATTATTGAAAATATTTGAGAATTAATTATAATAAAAATCGTTCCAATCTTGCAAGGTGTGATACTACTGGATGGAGAAAAGGTCTTGATTGAGCGGTTGACAGGGACATTGAACGAAGAGTTATTAAGTGGATGATTTGTTTCTAAAAATTTGAAATATTTTTTAAAATTAATTTTTTAAATTATTTTAATGCACTGTATTGATATTAAAAATAAATTTTAAAAAATAAAAAAATAATTCTAATATATTTTTAAACAAAACATTTTTTTTTTAAATAATCATCACCATTATTCTGAACATCCATGAATAGAGAAGAAAGTGATATAATGATAGAATACCTGAAAACGGGCACTTGCAAGATTATGATAAAGAAAAGAAGGAAAGAAGCAATGGACGATATGATGCTTGCCCATCTCTTTGAAGAAGCCATGACAGCATCAAATGGAGAAGAAAATGATGTTAGGACCCACGATGGTGGAAAATTAGAGGCTGCCTTGCCGTTGTTCAACACGTTTCTTGGAAAGCGGTCGATGGTAGAAAACGATGGCAATGAAACATACAAACCTATTTTTCTGTTTTTGCTACTGTTTTCCCGAATCCATATTTGCAATACAAGCGTCTCTTCCTGATGCGAGGGTCTTTAGCCGAAAAAATGGAGCGCGGTGGAGCAAGATTCTCTCTCTCTCTTTCTTGCCTTCTTTACCATGGAAGATTTGATTTTAATGGGTGAAGTTAATGCCAAGTAAACTTTGAAATACAATTTTAGAACTTTATAAAATAATATGTATCCTATTTTAGAGCGATTTGCCACTCAATAATATAGATAATATTTAAAACTTTCTATTTCCAGAGAAACGAAAGGGAGTAAAATTAGCAATGGTTTTAATTGACCTACTAAAAAAAATAATAGAGAGAGAGATATGAATAGAAGAGTCCTTGCCCTAGATGAAAAATATTGAGAGAATTTCCTCCTTGATTTTGTTTTTCGTTGGGTTTTTCTTTTAAAAAAGAAAACAATTGGTATTTGACAACTTAGTATGCATTGAATATTTCCTTGTTGTGAAGGTATTTTTACTCCTCCATCCAAAAAAATTAATATAGATTTTAAAAAAAATTAAAGTCTTTTAATATGATTTATTTATCATTACCAAATAAAAGAGATAATTAAGTATTTACAACTTGATTGCTCAATGAAATGATAAAAAAAAGTCCAATCCCTAGTAAAACGCGAATAACAAGACTAATAATATACTAAAAGGTCTAGAGATTTTATGTATTTTTATTATAGTGGTATTCACCTAAGCATTGTGAATTGTTACGGTGTATTCATGGTACTTTAAAATGTTCAATTTCATTCTTTAGTTTTGTATTGTTATGCCTTTCATCCTTATTATTTTCAATTTCAACATTTCGATACTCACATTTCATTTATATCAATTGGTTTTTCAAAAGAAGGGACTTTGATGAAATGATCTAAGCTTTTAATCATGACAAAAAAATAGATTGAATCCCAAAATTTTGTTTATATTGAACTTGACTTTTTAGACCAAGTGGTTGTTTAATATTGTGTCTGTGTGTGAAATTAAAAGTCAACCACAAAAATTAATATTTAGTTAAGTTGAAATTGATTTTTTTTTTTTGTAGGACTCATCATAAATCATGGTTGTACCTAAGATTTACCAAAGGCACAAAATTTATGCTTTGCAAACAACAACTCACTCTCCACTATTCACATTAACTAAAAGTATTTTTTATAAAATAATTTTTTTCAAATCATAATTACAAAAGTTATCATAATATCAAATACATTCTAATTAGAGGGTGTTTTAAGGTTGAAAATATGATTATTAAAGTTTCAAAGATGGTTTTAGAAGAAAATAGGTTGGAATTTAGGTTTTGAGATCCAAATTACCTAGAATCTAATTTCTTAGCTATTAGAGGTGGCCAAAATTTATTGTAGTAGGCGAGGTAAATGACATGTGATCCACTTGAGTTTTAGAAAAGAAGGAAGGCATACGATTTTGGGCCTTTTCCTTATTAAGGCCAGGTTTACGAGCCTTACCATATAACCAAGCCTAATTGCTTTAACTTGATTTTAGGTGTGTTTGCACCACATTTTTTAAATTTAGAAAAATATTTTGTTTAAAATAATTTTTTAATGTTTTTAGATATTTTTAATGTGATAATGTCAAAAATAATTTTAAATAAATAAATAAATAAATTTTATTTTAATATATTTCTAAGTGAAAAATACTTTAAACTGTTACTGCTACCACAATCTCAAACACACTTTTAATTAGGATTTTCAATTTTTTTTAATATTTTTTAATATAATAAAATAATGTATTTTCAATTAAAAAATTATAATTTTATTTTTAAAAAATATATGATGATATCATTCTTTTCCAATAAGACTAAAGGTTTTTAATGGTAATGTTAATAATTAATTTATAATTAATTATGCGTGAAATTAATTAATTATATTTTTATTTGATTTGTTTTTCTTGAATATTTACTGGGAATAAAATACCTAGTGTTTTTTATTTTTAAGTTTTTATATAATTTTTTTTCAAATTAATTATTCTCTTATTTTCGTATCAAGTAGCCCAAAACTATCAGAGCATCTATTTTTCTTTGCTTTTTGCATTTGTATTTGAAATTACTTTTCACAACAGGGCAAATCTTTATATATATATATATATATATATATATATGCACAAAGGAGTAAGTTTGAGCTAGAGAGGCTTCTGCAAAAGATTCGTAGAAAATGTCTTTGGTCAAACACAATTCTGTCTCAACGTACAGTTTCTTTTGTTTTTAAAGAAACCCTTTTTTATATCAAATATATGTTCCCTGTTTTGTTATGAAAATAGTAAATCGGCTTCTGTGCACGCAACAAATTTTTATTTTTTAATATAAAATTTTAAAATTAAATAACATTATTAATTGATTGACATAGAAATGTTTGGCAGAGCACGAACAATCAAGCTAGTCTATCCTATATCTAGTGAGGCCCTCACTAATTGTAAAACCCATCCACTAGCTCTCAATACCCAAAAACGAAGTAAAAAAAAACAGAAGAAGAAGAAGAAGAAGAAATCAAGAAAAAGTGAAAGACAGAAAAAAGGATGTAATAGCAAAATAAAAAAGAAGGGGACTAAAGTTGATTAGATAAATTATTACCCATTCATTACAAAAAAATTAAAATTAAAATCACACCCCGATTTTGTTCTTACAACTAAACCTAATTCAACAAGCAAGAGCTTGATTCAAGAAATTAATTTTGTTGAATTGTCAATCCAATCAAGCAATTTTGGAAGCTACAATTTGTAATCTAATGAGCTAATTGAAATTCTCTCCCTAGCATTTGAAGAACCAAAAGTTGACGTAGCTATTCATGGATTAAGGGTGGTATTGCATTTAGTATATAAGAGAGGGGGTGAATTGAAAGGAAAAAGGAACAAAAAATGGTGACAAAGGGAGATAAGATTAGAAATACAGGTAATTAGATAAGTGGTCTGGCTTTGCTATGAGCCGATTCAATTTCTTTCATGATCGAAAAGAACACTGTTAAAAGGCTGCCAGCATGTTTTAGAGCAAAATAAATTTTTGTGACTTTGTTATAGACCTTAATATCAAATAATAAAGTTAAATTAAATAATAATACAAAAAAAGGAGCTCCGATGAAATTCAAGTTGGTATCACAAATTTAAGATTAAAAAAAATTAAAACAATAAAGAGAAAATTTGACATTAAAATAATAAAATAATGTAAAAACCCCAAATCAATCCGAGTTAGTATGAAAAATATGTGACTCGGACCACGAGGTCGGGATATCATCTTAGAAATCTAAATAAAAAAATAAAGATACTTATTTTTTAATAAATTTAACGTTAAATGATGAAATCAAAAAATAAAATTAGCAGAAACAAAATACATAAAAAAAATCAATATTGATTCAAGTTAAAATTTCATATTCATGACCCAAATCATGAGACTAAGATCATTGCAAATATATATATAACAAATCTCAATTTTAAAAAAATCAAATTTTAAAGGATCAAATTTTAAAAAAAATCAATTTCAAGAAAAAAACCAAGGAAAAAACAATTGAAAAAATAATGGTTAAGTCTCACATAAAAATCAAATGATTAGAGATAAAGTTGAATATAATTTTTTTTAAATAAAATTCAAAAAATGAGGACTAAATTTGATATAAATACCATATAGAATAAAATGATAAGTGATAAATTAAAAAACAAATAATAAAAAAAGATTTGAAACAAATAAAGAGAAATTAAAAAAATAAAGGTCATAATTGAAATAAAAAGACTTAATTTTGATTGGACTAGTATGTTTTTCAAAGGTAAAAAAAAGAGAAAAAAAGGGGAGAAAAAAACTCAACCGTTATCGTACCATCGTGATATGACTTACATGTGTCATTCTAGTGGATATGCCTCTACATTATCCTCACAAGAGATGAAGATTAACATTTTTAGGCAGATAGAAGACATCGTACATGCCACCCAAAGGCACGAGCGCATCCCATATGTAATAACTTTTTTTTCCATTAAATTTAATTCATGTAAATAATTAAACGCCTTTGACCCCATATAATATTAATGAAAAAACCATAATAAAAAGGCTCTCAATCTTAGTTATAGATTATTTTTTATTCAAAGGATACTTTATTAATTATACTATGCTAAGAAGGAGAAAAAACCGAATACACCATTACCCTAACAGTTAAGAAAATTCAACTTTTGAGGGTATTTCAAACATTTTTTGTACAAATAAGATGTTAAAAACTTCTCTACCCCTGTTTAATCTTGTAATAGCAAATGTGTCCTATAAAAAATTTTATATTACCCTTGAAATCATGTTACATGATACGACGAAAAGATTATTGTCTTCTCTCAAGTGCAGGAGTGTCGAAGTAATAAATAACCCGGCAAGACCGGGGTCAAACCACAGGGAGGTTAATTGTACAAATTATAAACAACAATTATAAACAACAACAATAGCAATAACAACAATAGTAAAAATAACAACAACAATAACAATAACAACATGCTTGACCGCTTTTTATGATCGGCTTGTTTTAACTCACAAGTGCACGAGTGTGCGATGTAGCAATTAACTCGGTAAGATCGAGGTCATATCCATAAAGAGCCTGATCTAGAAAATAAGCTAGGTAACAAAAAAAACTCAAGAGAAATTAAATTAATAATAAATTGGTTGAAAATAATTGATGGATTTGTTTTGAAAGATGAAAACGTGTAAATAGATT
>NW_011499935.1:575279-597811 GCF_000495115.2 Populus euphratica
TTATTATAAAACATGTTTTAGTTAAGGAGTTATTGATACTTCAAGTGCAAAATGATAATATAAAACCTTGATAAAAATACACTTTTAAGTACTAATCATTACACAATCTAAGTTGTAAAGAGCAAAATGACAATTTTACTATGCAAATCAACAATGAAATGTGTGTGTGCATATTGAAAAATTGATATCTTTTAGCATTTTGTGTGATGAGAAAGAAAGAAAATAGAGAGAAATATTGATCTGCCATCCAAACCTTTCTCGCTTCCATGTTAGAATCTAGTAAACAAACA
Source organism: Populus euphratica (assembly GCF_000495115.2). Classification (NCBI taxonomy): domain Eukaryota; kingdom Viridiplantae; phylum Streptophyta; class Magnoliopsida; order Malpighiales; family Salicaceae; genus Populus; species Populus euphratica. The sequence goes on from NW_011499935.1 coordinate 575,570, forward strand.
CTACACTGCCCCCCCAATCAACACAACAATAACCATAAAACCCATAACCAAACAAACCCACTAAAAAAACCTTCATTTTCCCTTCATCTCCCTAATAAAGCAACCTGATTGCAACAACCCAATTTGCTCATCTTTTTATTCTTTTTATCTAAAATAAAACAATCCTTACAACTCCTACCGCACCACGATCACCATAGTGTACTCTTTTCTTTAGCAGAAACCTAACTAGCCTTATGATTTTTTTTTCCTTATGAATTTGTCCATAAATTACCTAACAACTAGCCTCAATTGTCTCCATATTATACAATCTAGTAGCCACCCAAATCTTTTCTTTTGCCATAACTAACAACCTACCACTCACCTAAGCTGAAACCACAACATCCACTATTGACCTAAACCGAAGCTACTCCTCCACCATCCAAAACCATATAAACCCACTTATCTAACAAAGAGACAAAGAAATAAAAATTTCTCTATGTCTATCTCTCTCTTGAAATAGACATCATTGCTAGAGAAAAAATAAAAAATAAAAAGAAAGCACACTCAATCCAACTAGTCATAACCCTCCCACCTTTTTGGCATCTAGATATATACGCTACCATCCTATGTGCCTTTTAACATGCCACCGTATAATTCCTACGTGTCACCATTAAATAACCATGTTCCACCAGCTTCAAGGTTCTTTATTAGTTTCATGAGCACTACTATAGAGAATTTTATGGCAATATTATTAAACATGACCAAACTTGGTGGGTTCATATGGTGAGCCATTGACTCAACCTCTTAACTAAGCTAAGTTTCAAAGTAAATTGGATAGGAGTGGACCTAATCTAACTTAATCGTCTGTCGATATGACCAAAACATAGTTTGACTTTTCTAAAACAAAATAAAAAAACAAAATTAATCTAATATTTTTTATAAACAATATTAAAATGATGAAATCTTCAATTGATTAAGGTCAAATCAAGTTAACTTACCTAATTCATAACTTAGATCATGACTCTAGCCATGTTTAATAAACTTGTTTTCTAGAATATAGTTTTATTTAATTGAATGATTATATAAATAGACATTTGCAAGAAAGACAATGAATTTTTATAATGAATTTTTATAGAGTAAAAATGTATTTTATTCATTGAAATTGTCTTTTTTGATTCATCATCTTTTTTCATAACAAGTACTATTTTTAATTAGAAGAATAGTTTATCGAATAAAAAACATCTATGATTAGAAATAAAGAAATTTTGAAAAAACTATAATGATTTGAAACAAAAAGGAAATGACATATTTTTAATAAAAATAAAATTTTCTTTCATATATTTTTTTTTCATAAGGAGCATTATTTTTTAAACAAAAACTCATTATGATCATTAAAGTAGTCTTTCACTAGAAAATTTAAAAATCATGAATGAATCATCTCTCAGAAACTATATGAAAAAAACTAACTATAAATTTTAAAAAATTATATTAGAATGTAAAATTAAAAGAATTTAAGAGAAAACATGTTTTATTTTTACCAATATTAATGAGCAAATTATTTTAAAAAATTCATATTGGGCTAGTTGATAATTACCCATAAAGTAATTGATAATATCATCATAAAATATTTATTGTGCATTTCAATTAACATTAAAAAAAAATTGGATAGAAGAAAAACATAGAAAGGGGAAAGATGTCTAGACCAAAAAAAGAAAGCTCATGTTTTTGGCCTAATAAAAAGAAGACTTAGCACACGGGGGCCTATTAGACAATGCTCGTAGGCCTAACCTTCTTTACATTTTTGTTTCGAAGGTAAATAACATGCCATATACCTTAAAAAAAATAACATTAAGTAGACAACATATCGTTTATTTTCCTAAATCCCAACACAAGAGAAGTGGCTGAAAAATCAAGCTTGGATTTTTTGGCCTATAAAACCATTTTTTAATATATTCTTTACCTAATAAATACCTTTCAATCTCAATAAATTAATTTCAACTCAAAACACCATTAAATTGGTCTAAAAATGCAAAATCAAATAGAAAACAATTCTTTTTGAACTCTAATATGCTTTTTCCAGCGATATAGTAGTTTACAAATTCTTCATTAACACTCATTTCTTTTCCAAAAGGAACACTTCCATACCAAATTTAAGTTTTTTTTTTGTTCCTGAAATATGTCCAACTAATCGCTTTCTTGCTCATCCATAATTGTTTGAAACCTCTCTCTTTTTAGAAACATATAGAGAACGCAAAACGAATCAAGTGTAGGAGTGAAATGAAGAAATTTCAATAAATAGGGATAAAGAAATGGAAAAACATTAGGATTAAAATTTTAAAACATGTGCCTCATGAAAAATAAAAAAAGAAGAAAAAAGGCTTGCATTTTTACTTTAGTTTCAAATTTGGTAGTCGCGGTTTAAATTTTTTATGAGTAATAAATTGATGAGAAAGTAAAAACACAATCAAACTATAATATAATTTTTGTAATTATCCATAAATAAAGTTCTATTTTTCCAAATTGAGAATCAACTTAATGTTGGGATTTTTTAAAAAAACTATAAGAACTTTATAGCAAGTGAATTGAAATAAATTTTAAACCTAAATTCTAATAAATGCAATATGGAAGGACAATTTTTTTAAAAAAATTAAGTTCATCGATCAAAGAAAAAATGCTTCAAGGACCAAAAAAGAAAAAAAAACACATTTTCTTAATCCATAAAATTCTATTAGAGGAGCTAAATATTTTCCCCCATTTCTTTTAGATTTACTTATAGTTATAATTGTTTTACATTTACTATAGTTTTACATCCTTTGTTATATTTCTTTCAATATTTTGTTCATTAGATATTAAGCATTAATGCATGGCAACCCTAGAGGTATGGAGCTAATGAAGTGCTATTTTTGAGATAGAATAAAGTTGAAATCAATAACCTTTAATGGTTTTAGGAGGATGCGTTATAACTAGAGGTGTTAATAAAAAAAAAACTAATAACTTGATTAAACCATGAAAAAAAACAAAAAAGAAAACATCAAACTAAGAGAAAGAACCAATCTAACCAATTTAAAAGCCATATAACTTATTGATTTTAGTTTAAGAAAGCTAAAATTTTTGAACCGATTGAATTGGATCGGTTGAACCAAATTTGAACTACCTAAAAAAGGTATAGATAAAAGCTTTACCTAACCCTAATTAGTAATCAAGGCAATTGCCCCTTCTTACCCCTTGTCTTTTCTCTTTTTTTTTTTTGCATTCTCCTTTAATCATTATTAAGTTTCAACAATAGTTGCACCTTTTTAACTCCCCACCACACCTGCCCTATTTATCTCTTGTTCTTTTAGAACTAAGAAGTCTGTCTCTTCCATAACCTTTATAATTATTCCTATGATTGATGTGATGAAAGAAAAGAGGCAAATGTAGTGGGACAATTATTCGAACTACCATACCTTTATTTATCTTTAATTTCATATGCTTCATGCATGCTATTTGGTACAAGAATATTTGTTAAAGTAAGACGTTTTTAAAATAGAAAGAGTGGGGTGGTACTGATATGTCTTTTCCTTTCCTTTTAGTGAGGGCTTTTACATTAACTAGGCTTTTCAACTCTTTGCAATTTTAAAATAGAAATAGAAGGTGAGGAACAATTATTACTTCCTCTTGAACACCTCCAATCATTAAAATTGAAGCATTAAATCATGTTATGATAAATAAACTTTATCATTATAATTAAAGCTTTTCCTTGCTTTGTTTTTATTTTTTTATCAATTTATTGCATAAAGTACCCATCTTATTTTGTTTTTTATTCAATAAAATGGATAAAGTTTGTGTTTTTGTTATGATTATGGATATATTTAACAAAGTACTTGCTAGCATAAAGATCTCTTTTTTTTCTTTGTTATTAAATTTTAAAATATTTATTCAATGATCCAAAAGAAGTTGATATCTTGATTGTTCTTTTGGGAATTGTTTTGCGAAGGGTGTACAGGAATAGGTTTCCTAGTTTTTAATGTCAATAACCGACCTTGACCAAACCAAACTAGTTTGGTTTGAACCAATTCTTGATTCTATCCAGGTCATGCTATCAAGGAATTACAACTCTTGATTTGGTTGAAATGTTTTGTCCAAACCAAACTAAACCGAACTGTGAACACCTTTAGTTATAACTAGTTTATTCAAAGCGTAGCTATTTGGTCTTGATGTTGATATCATCATATAATGATATTTGTGTGTTGTACATTATTCTTGTTTGTGGATGGTTGTTTATAAGAAACAAAAATATTTTATCTCATTATAAAAAAAATGTATATTTGCATGCTTTGTTATCTTTTTTTTTTTTTGTTGTCAAAAAGTAACTCTTTGATTTTAAAACTTTTATCCATTCTTATCCTCAAATGTTGCACTGACGATAAAGAAACTGATTGAAGCAAAATATTTTTTTCAATATCTATATACACATAGTATTTCAAATCTAGACTAGTGCGCTCAAGAGAGCACCAATAATACTCTTTAGAACTACTTTATCGGTATTTTAATCAATTGCCTCATTGCAGCATCACCAATAAGATGACAACATTTATTATTTTATTTAAATTATAAAATTATTGTATATATAAATATGATTTTATATTGATTTGTAAATGTTATTTGAATATTCATATATGTTTGTTATTTATTTGGGTTTTGGATTTTTAATCATTCATTTATGTTGTGAATGATTCATATATTTGCTTTTTGGCTTTGGCTTACACCTTCCTATTAATGAGTGAATTCAAGCTAGGATATGACGCAACTTCATATAAGGCCATCGAGAATGCTTTTGGGTTTTAGGATATATCCTGTCTTTTACAATAAGCAAGTTTGGGCTGGATCGATGTAATCCTATATTAGCTAATTAATAAAAAGTGGAGGGTTTTGAATCCATTTTTATTAACAAGTGTTACAACAAACTTAAACCTATTTAACCACCCACCATCCTTACAGATCCAATGCTTATATTTTAAAAGCAAGGATTATACTTTTTTCTCGGGTCCAAATCCCAAATCACTAGTTAAAGGATTAATTAGTTTTTAGATTTAATAATGAGCACACATATCTTAAGTTAGGTAAACATTTAGGATAACACATAATCAACACCACTCAAGTTAAAAAAAAAAAAATTTACCTCATGAGAAATGCCTTAAGGTGATTGTTATCTTTGTTTAGAAACAACTAGCCCTACACCATCAAACTCTAAAAACTAGTTAAAGGTTTTTAGTTATCTTAAAACTTAGTGGCCACTTATTTTTATTATTTTTTCAACCTTTATTCATTTCCAAACACAAAATTTTCTATGATATCTTAGAATGGTGACTTTACTGAGAATGTTGTTAGACAAGATCTAAGCTCTTCTTGTTTTCATCCATCCTTTGGTGATTTGATATATTAACTATATGTTTACTTGCCTTATTTGAACATGTGTTTTTACATGTTTTTATTTTTTATTAATATCTATTTTTTTTTATGACTTTATTTTCTTTCATGACAACATATGCATCATTATTCATTTATTTTATTTTATCTACATCAATTGGTTTGGATATAGAGTTATGCCCATGCATATATTTTGCAGCACTTTCAACACATATATTATCTTTAGGTTTGCATAAGGAAATAACAGTGTCTTGATAGTCATATGATTTGGGTAACACTTATAAAACCATCAAATTCTCATAGAAAGTCTAGGTCTTGATTAGTAGTCAAATAGAAATCACTAGTTTATACTCATTGCACCTTATAGGCCTCGATTTAGCATATTAAATGCTTGTTAATTACGTAACGGAAGATCTTTTAGTACCAATTTAGTTAGTTAACCTATCTTACATGTAATGGCTATAATCTTTTCTTAGGGTTTCTCTTTGTATGATCTCAATAGGCAAGCCTAATTTGTATAAAATCTTGACTTGGTAATGATATTTTAGAGATAGGTTACAAAATAGGTAAATTCATGAATACACATCGTAACAATTCCAGTATTACGTTGAGCTTCAATAAAAATAAGAAAGGAATTATCTTATAAAATTTCAAAATGAATTTGATTATTTGAATAATTTTTATATTGTTAATAAGACTAACAAACTCCTTCAATATTTTATTATATAATAAATTAATGAACGCTTTTGTAATATATTTTCCATATTTTTAATGAATAAAAGTTGTCTTTTCTTTGCAAACTTTATAAATTAATATATAGATCTGTCCAAATTATGTAAATAAATGTGTGATAGTCCAAGGCCATAATTCAATTTATATATAAAAATTATTTAGGTTTGTTACAAGTTGTTATATAATAAGCATCTCAATAAGATTCATCTCTAAATGAACTTTTGCATAAAAAAATCACTAGTTTATAAAACAATTTCATTATGAATATACAAAAAATAAATTAGTCAGGAATAAATAGTATTCGAAGATGTTTCATATCAACTAATAAACAATTTGAGTTTGATTTAAAATACAATCTTAATATTTGATGGGTTTAATTTTCCATAGAATTTGGTATCTTTAAACAATTAATAGGTTAAATTCATGTCTGTCTAAATAGAAGTCAGCCAAGTCCTCTTCAAAAGACAACATATTAGCTTATGAAGTGTCAAATAGAAGTCGGCCAAGTCCTCTTTAAAAGACAACATATTAGCTTATGAAGTGTCATAGTCCTTGGTGAAAATAATTATCTATAAAACCTAGGACACCTGAAATGGTTATCAACTCTTTCGTATCAACAAAAGATTTAACAACTCTTATCACCCTTCATAAATAAAAACTCTATATCCAATCCCTTGTTTAAGATGTTAATTCTATGAATATTTGTGTTTATATAAGTTAGGTTTTTATTTCTTTTAGGGGGAAAAAATACGAGTTGCATTTTGAAAGCTTAATTTTTCAAAAAAAAAAAAAATTTGAATAGAGACATGGTTGATATGGAAATGACTTGGTTAGAGCATAGTTACCAAGATAATATCAATTTCATAAACAGTAAAATGACTTGACTAACTAGCTTGCTTTAATAAAATCTTCAATCTAAACAACTTAATGGAAAACCTCCATATCTAGAGAATATTATTGTACATCTCACTACGTTGATGTTTTCCTCTATTATTGAAGCAACGTTTTTGATAATTTCCTATTATATCATTTTAAACATCCTTATCATAAGAGAATTTTAAAAGCATATTTAATCAATCAAAGCTTGCTGATCACCACTCTTAGTGCTCTATATTCATCAAAGATTAAAGTTTTCATGCTATATTACCGATCATAAATTATTATTAGTTATCCATCAAACACGAAAAAGATCTTGAAAGGAAAGGAAACTAAGAGAGATGAAGTAAACATGTTCTATTCAATTAAAAAGCATCTCAAAACCATTGAAAGAGAAGACATATAGGATCATATTCAAGCCACTGAAATACATCTAGTGTTGGATGTTGTTATTCATGAAAAATTCAAAGTCTTTGAATTTGCTAAGTATAAAGGAGCCTAATGATCAAAGACTCACCTCAAGGTGCATTGCATTAAAATAGTTAAAGTTATTCATGATTAGAAACTTTAAATCTATTATATTTATGAAAGCTTTGCTAGACTTTTTGTCAACTAATATATAAAGTTATATGCTTTTAGAGTAAAAACAATTATGAAATATTGAGCTATTTTTTTCTCTAAAATAGTATAGATTCAACTCAAAAGAAAGTCCAAATAGGTATAATATTCAAAATATAGATAGAAAAGCGATGAGTCAATCAAAGAATATACTTTTAGATAGCGTAAAATGGCAACACAAATATACACTCATAAAAAAATAGCTTATTTCCATGTATATTGTTATCTTTAAAGCTTTATAGTATGAATACTTTATCTATAATTCAACAATCTTATTTATAGAAATTTCAAGCACTCTATAAAGGATTAAACAGAGCTTGAATTTAAGAAGGATAAAAAATCCATTGATGATGTTTGACATCATACCAAATGACATATTAAAATATGGACTCTAAGTTGGAATTCTTAACCTTAATTGTCCTAATTTTTCCTCGTAAACATCTTATCCTATCATTTCAAGCATCACCGAGTTTCATGGTATCACCAACTCCTAAATACTATTATCTAATATCGATATATCTTTTTCAATCAATATTGTTCACTAACAGCTTGTGAATATCAAAAACATTACATTTATTTTGATAAATCTCATTCAACCACCACTCTCTACGTGGTATAATACAAATGTATAACATAAGTTTCAAGATGAGATTTTGGCCCATTCAATTGAAAACTCCATTGATTATAGATATCAAATCTAGAAATAAGTTGAGGACATATTTTTTTATGAAGAATAATGGTACATGTCAAATGATCACCAATCCAATCTATTATTGATATTGTAAGTAATTGAAAAGAAAAATGATGAAAAGTACCTCATGAATATTGCCAAACCATAAAGATTTGATAGAGAGAGTTGACATGAAAATAGAAAGGATGTTGGATTGTCAATCCTTTTTTGTAATTGAACTTTACAACGATGATCATTTTATCTTTTTTTTGAAAATTATTTTTATTAAATTTTTTTTTATTAGATTTAGGATTACACTATATTTTTTTATGAATTATGTGTCTTTCTTTTTACATCTTAATGTTATTTTGAGAACAAAACATGTTTAATTGAAAGTAACCATTTAACATTCTATTTTCATTCATAATTTGATAAATACAATGGCAATTCATTAAAATATCTTCAAGTTTGGTTAAGTACCAAAACATGTTATGCAAATGCTAAAGGGCGATCCCTTTTCTTAAATCCTAAAATATATTTTTTCACTCCTAGTAAATCCTAAAAGCTAAAATCTTCCTTAAAATAATTTTTGAATCTTAAATGTCATTTCCATTCCCAATAAACTCAAGAAAGAAAAAAACAAAAAGAAATCTTGCTTAAAACGATATAGCTATGCTTAAAAAAGAAACTAAACAATTTGATATCTTAAATGATGATAAATCATGTGCATTTATATCATGATTTCAGCCATCTGATAGTTTATTGTCTTTAGTTAACCTCATAGTTTTTCTAACTAATCATCATTTTTAAATTAGATTAGTTATTATTAGCAGAAGCAAATTTGATTTTAAGATGAAGAATAGTCATCTTTGTTATATGCTTCACAAATAAAATTTATCCTTTATCATCCCACTTTGAGCCTTTGATATTTTTTTGGATAATAAACCAGATCGGGATCACTTCTCATACTAGGAGAAAAATTAAAAATTTATAGATAATTGATAAATTTCTCCATATAAAAAGAAGTAAGAACATGTAAAGGGACAGGCGTTACAAAAAAACAGTAAGAAAATGACCAACAAGTAAAAAATAAAACTAATTGAAAAAAAACGAAAAGAAAGATGAGCAAGTGATCCAAATCATCTTTAATGATTATGCAAAGCATAAAATTAAAAATAAAAATATCAATGACAACGCATGAATGAAATGAAGCATGAAGAATTAAAATCAAAGTAAGATCAATCATCAAATGCAAAATTAAGGTGGAAAGCCTAAAAGTTTTCTACAAATGAATAAGCGATTTTACGTTTTCAAATCCTTAAAAACTCTTTTAGTCATCTATATATCATAATCAAGAACCTTAACCTGTGTGTTATGTGTTTTTAAAAATCTTTTTTGATAAAAAATAATTTGGTTTATACTTTTGAGTTTCAGTCTCAAAAAAGGAAAAAAAAGTCTTTTCAAGGAAAACATTATATTTTTATGCATATCATGAGAAATTTATATAAAATAAAATAAAATATTTTTTTTTAAAGTAAAAAATCTCTAATTTGAATATAATATTTCTTTTAAAATAACCTTCTAGTTGTCAGGAATTCATTTGAACCATTCAAAAATAAAATAAAATGGGATAATCATTTTTTTTATAATCCCAGTCAACCTCTCATCACATGCTAATAAAGACATCTAAAAATTGCATTCTTGTAATGAAATTGATATGCTTTGACTTTTAACTAAGAAATTTGAATTTCTATGTGATAAGGATACCTTGAAATTCATATCTTTATGACTTCAATCCAATAATCGGAGTTAAAGATTGAGAGGGTAAAAGAGAGAAAAAGTCAATAATTGTTGTAATAAATAGCTGAATTAGAAAAAAAAGAAAAATGATGACATCCACTCCAATAAACTTAAAGAGGAGAAGCATAAGAGGAACATGGTTGTTTAGTTAATATTTAGATATTTATGATTATATTTTTCATAAATATAAGTCAATGATTATTCTTTTACAAACTTAACATTAAGTTGGTAAATTTTAATTTTTTTATGAATAAATTACTCAATTAATTATGACATTACATTTTTGGAAAACCAAATATCACAAACTATAAATCATAAATTATTGATGATATTTTTTTATGAAGTAATAACTCTATTGAAGTATATAATAGTAACTAAAAATTATAATAATTATCGATAACAATCCTTGTCTCACAAGTTGGATAGTTTAAAATATATTATTTAAGAAAATATGTATAGTAAAGTACAATATTAAAAAAAAAAGATAAAATATAACATTTAAAATAATATTTTATAGTTTTTTCTTATTCTTCTTTTCTTATTATTATTTTGAGTTTTTTCTTTTTCAAAAACTAACATAGTTCAACAAGAAATTTGGGAAAGTAGAACATATAAAAAAATATTTTGGAAAATAGCACATCTAAGAATAAATTGTTTTTTAAATAAATTTTATATTTCATCAATTTTTTTTAAAAATGATATTAAAAAAATCAATCAAATCCTTCAAGAAAAGTTTGTAATTAAGTATCCCATCTAGCTAACATGATTATTTTTATTTAAAAAAACATAAATATCTATTTTTTAAATTAAAATTATTGGTTTAATACAAAATCTATAAATAAAACACATATCTACGTTTTCTATTTTTGTAGAAACTCTATTTAGAAAATATATCTCTTTTTATTTATTAAATTAAAAAAAAACATTTTGAGAGAAAAAGCAGTTTGGAAAAGCATTTTCTCAAAAAATGTTACTCCGACAACATCTTTTTTTGTTGGAAAAACACTTTTCCTAACTACATTTTCTCATGGCGGTGCTATTCTTTGTTTTTTTGCAATGTTACTTTTTTATTTTTTTATCAACGTCTGTAGTTTTTTTTTTTTTTTAAAGAAAGAACTTTTATTTTGAAATGAATATTAAGAATAATTATATAAACTCTCATCTAAAAGTAGGGTAAGAGGTAGTATAACTTTAACAAGTAATGAAAGCTTGGTATGAAAAAAAAATTATAAAATATGTGACATGAAATAGAGAGGATGTCCTCCATAAATAAATTTAGAGATAGTGATGAAATTGAAAGGAGGATTATGAATTTTAAACTAAAAGTTATAATGATGGCAAAACTGGTGATGAGTTTTGATCCCAAAAAATTAATATGGTAATAATGAATAAGCTATAAAAAAAGATAATATGAAGAAAAAAAAAGGTAAGAGTGATGGTACAAGTACCAACTAAATATCGATGATGTTATCCTGAAATGGTAGTAAACCCAATAAAAAAATAAAAGTGAAAAATATAAAATAAATATATCTTGAATGATAAAATGGTTCTGAGGTTTTAGAGGAACAACTGAAATATTTTTTTAAGTATTAAACAAGAAAATTTAAATTTTTGATAAAAAATTACAAACCAACCATTTTTATGCTATTGTATATAATTTTTAATTTAGCTGTCAGATTAAGCTAAGATTTTGCATGGGGTCTTCTAACTTGTTTTTTTTACATTAGTTTAAAATTTCATATTTAATATGAGGTTAGAAAGACATATAATGAACTATAGTAAAATCAGGTAATTTAAATGAAAAAAACATTAAACATTAAAGAGTGAAAAAATTATAAATTTGGATAAAATCAGCTTATAAATAGATTGTTTCCAATGGCTATGAATAGCTAGAGAAGGAGAACTTCTCTTCATCAATATTTCTCAAATGTTTTTTTTGAAAAATTCATGAAAAAAGAGGTAGGTGAAGGGAAATTATAGAAGAAAAGAGAAAATGGAGTGATAATTGAGTTATTGTTTGAGATATTTTAGAGAGATAAAGTGGTGGAAGGAGAGAGAAAGTTAAAGGGAAGAATAAGAAGAACAAAATAACTTGGATTTCCTTACATCAAACTTATTGATTGGTTACTAAAAAGAGGCAAAGAACCTTTATTAGTGTTTGATTGAAGTTTTTAGCATGATTGTAACCATTTTATGTAGAATGCACATTATAGAACTTGCGGTTTTGTATGTTGGGTAGCATTTAAAGATGATTTTTGGATATAATCATGTTTTTTGATGTAAATAAAATTTAGGTAATGTTGTAATTATGAATAAATTAAAGAAAAATATGTGTTGACCACCATTAATATGGGCAGGGGGTTTGAATTTGTTGATTGAATTGGAATGGACTTTGTATTTAATTATGCTTTATAATTCATCTAATTAATGAGTGTGAAGTTAATTACATGGGAAATTGATAAAAGACTTATATTTTTTGGCATAGTATTTTAGCCTACACTAACAAAGATGAAGAAAGACCTTTTCAACTTAGTTATTAAAGAGAAAAGATTACATCGAGTTAGGAAAAGTGTAATAAGGTTAGGTATGTGTTCAATTGCAAAGGGTTTGTGAAAAAATCATGTATTCCTTGTAAAGGCCATTTAACCAAAGTAAATTAGGCAAGGAAGAAAGAAAATCTCATGGGGCTGAAAATTGAGTAAACTATATGAAGCTTAAGGTGTAAATGATGATGAAGAAGGGTTGTTATGATATTCCAAATTTGTCAAAAACAAGGGCTATTTTGACAACCTATAAATGTCAAATGAGAGTTATTTTGGTAGCCTATAAATATCAAAATTAGAACTTGAAAATGATAAAATTTTATGTTTGTTACTCATGAAAGTTATAGATGTTGTTACACATTTTTGGAACCCGCGTGCTAGAGATGGTGTATAACTTTTTTGAACTGAGTGTAGGAGTTTAACTCATGTTTGCTGGAAAATTATTAAAAGTAGAGAAATAATTTTTTTTTGAGTTGTTTTTTTTTTTTTATCCTTGCTCTTTGTTGCCAAAATCATTAGGTTTCTTTTTTTTTTTATCATTGCTCTTTGTTGCCAAAATCATTAGGTTTTCTTAGATTAAACAAGAGTCTTCAAAATAATCAATTTGTTCCTTTTTTTTTTGTCTTTAAATTTGGATAAATCCCTCAGAATTTGCACTAAAAAAACTAATTCTGTTGCTGTCATAATTTTTTGTTTCAAGTTATACTCTCATTATGACTTGGTTTCATACGATATTTGACCATTCTAGCTATATTTTGTCACCATGACATGTTGAAAAATTGACATACGCCTTTATTGGGTCCTAGGGATCACTGTTCTTAAGGCAGATTCTTAGTCAAATTTGGATTATCGACATTGTTAGTTTCTAAATTAGATCAGGAGATCCTTTTCTGATCAACTAGATTACTACCAGATTCTGTTATCTAAAAAGATTTTATCTCACTTCAACTCCTTCATAAAAGTTATAGTCCTGGATTCGTAAATAAATTTGGACTTTTGAATAGCTTGATTTTGATATCAAAAGCTTAAGATATTCCCATTTGAATATCTAACTTGAAAGTAGAGAATTCTTCCGCGAGAAGGATCCTGACCCGAGTTTTGCACTAAAAAACTCTATTTCCATCATAAATTTTATTGATTTGTTCTTAAGATATAGTATCAGTCATATCAGGATTCTTGGTATTGTCAATTTCTGAATTAGATCAAGAAACTCTTTTTAATCAACCAGATTACTACTAGATTCTGTTTTCTAAAACAATTTTATCTCACTTTAACTTTTTCATCAAAGTTGTAGTCCTGGATACGTAGATAAATTTAAGCTTTTGAATTGCTTGATTTTGAAATCTAAAGCTCAAGATATTCTTACTCGAATATCTAGTGTGAAAGTAGGGATTCCTGTCGCGAGAAGGATTTTTGGCCAAATTTACAGGGACATAATTGCAAGATGCTTATAGTTTGAAGATCAATTGCAAGCCAATTTAAAGCTCTTTTTGGACCAAGGACCAAATGGAAAAGATGTTAAAATAAGGAAGTTAAGTGAAGATAAAATTAGAAGGAATTTTGCTGGAGGAAAAAAATTAAAGAACCACGTTTTCATTTTTGTATCTGTAATTTCTTGTTTGGTTTTCATGTTTCTCTCGCTTGAATAGAGTACTACATACCATATTTTTATTGCCTTATTTTAAAGGGAGTAGCTGGCTTCATGGTCCTAACTATGGAAGGAAAGAAAAGAACCACATCATCCTCTAAAAAGCTATAACGAAATCAGATATGCGCACAAAATTAGAATCAAAATATTTTGGTTTTCTATTTCTGCTCACCCGAGATTACACCATAGAGTTGATGTAGTATTTGTTTCCTAAATAGAGTTGTAAGATTACACCATAGAGTTGATGTATGACACGACTAAAAGGTTGATGTGTTTTAGGTTATAAGCCCTTCTAATGACCTAGGAAGGGAAGGGATGAAAAAAGAAGAGAAGCAGGATAGAAAAGAGGAAGAAAGGAGCAAGAAAGGGAGAGACTAGAAAAAAAGAAAAAAAGGAAGAGATAAGAAAAGAAGAGGATAGTGCAGATAACAGGGGAATAATGGGGTTCTTTCTTTGATCCTTTCATCACTATGAAAGAGAAAAAAAGGAGGAAAAAAGAGAGAGAGAAGGAGGACAGAAAAGAGGAGAATGAAAGAGAAAAAAAAGGAGGACAAAAAAGAGAGAGAAGGAGGACAGAAAAGAGGAGAAAGAAAGGAAGAATAATGAGAGAGAGAGCCGACAACAACACTGTTGAAAACAAAAAAAAAACATAAAGGCAAGGGCATGATCTCAACCAGTATAACACATTCTCATCGCCATCTCCCTCACCTTCTCCATCAAGAGGCAGGCAATAGGAGAAGGAAAAGAAGGATCAACAGAAAAACAAAAAAAGAACAGAGGGAGTAATATGTAAAATGCAGAGAACAGAAGGAGTTTCTGTTCGTTACTGTGAAATGCAAAAAAAGAAAAAAGAAAGCAGAACATAAAATAAGGGAAAAAGAAGAGAATAAAACAAGAAGAAGTAAGGAAAAGAGGTCAAAAACCATTGTTTTTTTTCCACTAGAACTAGTAGCCATCAGTTGGGGGCAACAACTACAGTGCCATCTCTTTTGCCTGTTTCAACGTTAGGGAAGTCTATGCATTCTCTTCGCTTTGCATTTTAATTATATATGTTGCTATGCATCCTTTTGTGGTTACTATTCAAGTGAAATATAATTCACTTGAGCAGTTGTTGAAGTTTTGTGTCCAGCCAAGTCCCTTGCTCAGGCAAGTGACCTGACTGAACCTACTATTTTCTTTTTTTTTTCTCTTTAAAAAAATAAAAGAAAGAGAAAGAGATTTATGATTTTCTAGCATATTTATTTTAAGTCTGAATTTTTTATGTTGTAAAAAAAATATATTAATCTCATATTTAGAATACCTGGTTTTCGATGCAATGTGACAAATATACATATATATCAAAAAAATATTTTCTTGTGTGTTGCATACGACCAATGCCCTAACATGTTTTAAATGCTTTTTTATATAAAAAATATTGGAAGTTTTGAAAATGTGTTTTTGTATGGATTTCTTAAACATAACAAAAATTATTTTCTTGCATTTTTGAATTTTAAAACATGTTTGTAAAACTCCAAAGGGTATTGGCCAATATTTCAAAAAAATAAAAAATCTTATTTTGGGGGGAATTCATCTATTATTCACCATTAATGTTTGGATAAAAAAATCCTAAAGAGATGAATATCCAAAATATTATTGGGAATAATTTGTTATTATTCACTATTAATATTTATATAAAGAAACCCTAAGTGGTAAATATCCAAAATAATTTTCTAGAAATAATAAGTCATCACACAACCTTGAAAGAAGAATTGATTATAATCAAGGATATTTCAATTTTTTACTCTACAGTTTATGAGCCGTGAGAGTATGAAACACTAAGGAAAAAATAGGTTTTTAAAGTGTCGTGAATTTCCTTAGATTTTTGTCCTTCCTCCTTACAATTTACAAGTCACAAACTCTTGAAATATTAAGGGAAAAATGAGCTTTTAAAGCACATGGAATCTCATTGGATTTCTATCTTAATAAATTTAGTTTGAATCAAACCTATGAAAGTTGATGAGATTAGAAAACACTAACACCATAACAATTATAAGGCAAACCAAAAACCAAACAGCTTACCTTAGATAGGGCGTACTAGGGGTGCTAATATCTTCCCTTTACACAACTAGTCTCTTGTCTTAGAATCTCTAAAAGTCTAGTTAGGATTCATCATGACCAAAATACTAGGTGGCGACTCATTTATCCACAAATTCAAACAAAAGACCTCAAAATCAATTAAGGATTGCCGCTATGTCGTGCTCTGCTTGCGATGATGCAACAATAGATATGAATGCTAACTTTTAAATGAAACCAGTCTTGATTAATTAAGAGTTATATAACTCTAGATATGAGCTAAAAATCAAGAAAATGTCTAAACTGAACTAACTCCTAGACATACTTTTGATGCTAGTGTAATTGTTGATTTTGAACTTAAAAATAATGAAATTTGAAGTTAGTTTCGTATGAAAATTATAGATATGGATGTTAACTTTCCAAAGGAATTGGTTTCTTATGAAAATTGTAGATATGAATGTGAGCTTTCTAAAAAAACTATCTTGGTTAATTCAAAATTATAGAATTCTAAATATAAACTAGGTGCGAACCTCTTGATCATATGGTTAAACAACCCCCAATAAAGTATATAACAACTCGGAAATCTAAAAATCAGGTTCAAAACCTTAATCCATAGGTAACATTGTACCTAAAAACCAAAGATATTGAAAAAAAAAACTTTGATTCAGAGATGACCTTGTATCTAAGAACTCTAAATATATGCATAACACTACAAAACTAGTTAATTTTTTATAAGTCAGTGTATGATATTTGTCCCTACAAAGAAAGTTTGTTTTGCCACAAACAAATAAAAGAAAAATTCACATTTATTCAACAACTTGCTGCTAAAATTTATAGCTAAAAAACAATATAACATAGTCTCATCTAACTAACTCTAATGAACTCCTTTTGAGTTGCAAGCTAATGGGCCTAAATTAGTAATCAACTAACATAAGTCTAATAATAAAATAAACTAGTAAACAATGTCTAATGAGTCTGACCAAACCCAAATTAAAAATATTTATTCCTAAAAAATATAATATAACAAAGTTTTCATGTCAAAATTTCTCCCTGTAGCCCGAATCTCTAATTTCCGCACTTTCTTGATAGATTTTCAGTCCTAAATTCAAATACATCGTTCTCTCTTAGCTGAGTGAATTAATGGATCTACCATATATGATTGGAAAGTTTGAGATGTTTAGTTTTTAGAACAACTCAAAGTACAGATAAATTCCACTTATAGTTTCAAATATGTCTCAAACAGTACATAAAGGTCTAGTTTGACAAATTTAACAAGATTGTCTAGTAAATTTAATGATATAAAATAATATATTCCCGAGATTCATTTGACCTGAAAATTTACCACGATATAGTTTTATGTGTTTAGTACCTCCCTATACAATTTCAACTTGTTTCGATGTACAATTTAAAATATATGTTTAATATCATAAAACTAGTCAGTATACATTTTAAGATTAAATTCATATATGACTTGTTCATATCTGAGCTAAACATTAAGTAAAGGTCAAAACTGAACTAATCCTTAGGTAGATTTCAGGTGATATTGTAAGGATTTATTTTGATGTTGAAAATGATAGAAATAAGAGCTTCTTTCTTCACTAAAGTTTTAGCTTTATATTTTAGATTTCTAAAAAGATAAACCACACCCAAAATCAAGTTTTACAACTTTAATTATGATTAAAATACCAAATAGTGTTTTGGGTTGGTTATAACAAACCAACCAAGACTTGTAAATCTCTAATGCTTGCTTGGAATTGTTGTTAATTGAGGGTCTTAACATATAAAACTATAAGAATGAGTATGAACATGACAAAATGTACATGGGTACGAAATTTTAAGGATTTTTTTTATTATTGGTTAAAATAATGGTTGAATAAGAATTGAAATGAAATGTTGATGTTAACTGCATTATTGAAGATGATTATGTTCTTGTTAATATAAGGAAGGTTGTGAGGACAAGACAACAATAAAGAATAACAACATGTGTACAGATTAAGGCAGGTGTTTAACACCTATACTAAGTAGGTAATAGAATTTTATAATTGCTAGTTTGATTTTTATAAATTTTCATTTATGTAATAAGAATGTTGAATAAAAGGAAAAGGAAAATAAGGTGAAAATAATTTGATTAATTGTCCATGCAATGGAAGCTAATGATGTCAGTTAGGATGACATTGACATAAACCCTGTAAAAACAGAAAATGAACTTGATTAGTTGTTTAGGTGATGAAAACTAATGATATTAACAAGGTAACATTGATACTGATATTGGATTGAACTTGATTAGCTATCAAGTGATGGAAGCTAACGATATCAATGGGAACTTGATTAGTTGTTTAGGTGATGAAAGCTAATGATATTAATAAGGTAACATTGATACTAATATTTGATTCAACTTGATTAGCTGTCAAGTGATGGAAGCTAACGATATCAATAGAGGTAACATTGATATCAACATTGACTTGAACTTGATTAGCTTTCAGGTGATAGAAACTAATGATATCAATGGAGTAACATTGATATTAGTATTGACTTGAACTTGATTAACTATTCTAGGCAAGAGAAACTAATAATATCAATATAGTTACCTGGGTACCACTATTATCTTAGATTGATTAGCCATTCCAAAATGGAGATTAATGATAACAATATAGTGGAATTGATATTAACATTTATTAAAAAAATGATAATATTATATTAGACTTGATTAGTCATTCCAATGGATAAAGGCTAATTATACTAGTGTGATTACATTGGTATCAACATTGACTTGAAAGAAATACATTATTTAAAACTTGACTAGTTATCCAAGGTATTGAAAGTTAATGATATCAGCGTGATTGATATTAGCATCAATTTGATTAGTCATTCATGTGTACAAGGTTAATAATATCAATTCAACTAATATTGATATTGTTGTATTATTTAAATGGGTGAAGGCTAAGGATTTGTCAAGCAAAAGTTTGGAATAAATACTGTGAAACTAAGAAAATATATCTAATTATGATGTGGAGTTCATAAAGGTATCTTAATGAAATGAATTTAATGGGCTTAGTTACAATGTTAATAAGATTGATTGACAAGTTATGATGATATAAAGATATCTTAATGAAGTGAATTTAATGATTGTTTTTAGGATCACATAAGGGGGTGTTGGAATGATTGTTTTGGCAGCATATAACATGGAATTGAAGGTTATTTTAAGACAATAATGTAGGGTATTTTAAAAGTTATAATAATATTGTATGCAAGATGTATTTTAGAATTATTTTAATAGTGGAAACACAATGTATTAAGGGACTATTATAATAGTTTCAAGATGATATGATAGAGATAAAAAATGATATTACATCTTAACATGGTATGAGAAATAATATCATATGAGGAGGAATACAAGTAATGAATCTTCTACTAATGTTCAAGTAATGGCCCTTACGATGGCCATAGGTGTAAGGCTTGACTTCATGTATATAATAATATACTTCAAATTATCATAACACAGAAGAATAGACAACATGTATGTTGATATGTTTCATATGCATGCATAAGTTGACAATAATATCAAGGATGTGAAATGAGAGCCAAGGTAAAGAATTGTGCAAAAGAAAAGAAAGACTATTGACTTGGGTAAAGGCTATAGAGAAAAAAGAGATTGCTAAGGTATGATAGAAACGACTAAGGCGAGCATACGCAGTGATACTTACTATATTGTATAAGATATGATGAAGTGAGAATAATAAATTGCGAGGTGAGAATAATATCATTATAATTTCAAAAGAGTAATAATTGCCAGAACGGTTTTGCCATGGAATGGACAATTTAGTGGGCAGCGGGTAGCTGTATCCTCCTCCCTCAGTCAATCTCTTGTCAAAGCATCTCATGATGACCCTTGAACGCAGGGGACCTAGTGGATGTCAAATTGTTAATAATTAACCTTTGTGAACAATGAAAATGACTGATGATCCAAGATGGCAGTACTTTATTTGTCCATTTCTTATTTATTGTCGTCCGATCTCTCCTCCCCTCTGGGCTCCTCAGAGGACCATCTTTTGTTTTTTTGTCGGATGAAGAGGAAGGAAAAAGACAAAAGAAATTAACACTCACATGCAGGCCAGATCAAATTGTGCTTGTGGGCACACATCCCCATGCTTTAGACTCCCCAATTATTCATTTCCAATAATTGCCTTGCTGTGTGAGCTCACATTGTACTATATAAACGCTCTTCCATGGCACAAACTTTAGAGAGAAGTCTTTTTGAAAATGTGGAACAGCCTCCCATCTGATCTCCTTGCTAACATCTTCTCCTTCCTCTCTCCAGACTCCTTGGCACGTGCCAAGACAGCATGCCGGTACTGGCGCACTTGTGCCAATTCATACCCATTGAGCACCGCCGCATCAATGGTCCGGCACCACCAAGCATGGTTTGTAGCTCTGCCCACACGCAGTCGTGGGCTATGTTGCTATCTTCACAATCCAAATATCGACAAGTGGCACGTCTTATCTCTCGATTTTCAACCCCACCCCACCCGACTCATTGCCCCGATAGGGAGCCTAATCCTTTCAAGACCCACAGATTCTACAACTCTCCAATTAGCAATAAGCAACCCTTTCACCAAGGAGTTCAGGTGCCTTCCAATGCTGAATATTGCAAGGATTAATCCAGCTGCCGGTGTTGTGATCTTAGGCCCAGCCCAACAATGCCCATCTTTACATTTTCGAGTCTATGTAGCAGGAGGGATGTCCGAAGCTCCACGTGGAGCTGCCACGTATGAGCCCACAATGGAAGTGTACGACTCGGAGGATGACGCGTGGAGAATTGAGGGGTCAGTGCCAGTGGAATTTGCGGTGAGGCTAACGGTCTGGACCCCTAATGAGAGTGCCTATTCTAAAGGGGTGCTATATTGGATGACCTCGGCCCGGGCTTATAGCATAATGGGCTTTGAGATTAGGTCCAATAAATGGCTGGAATTGAGTGTGCACATGGCAGATAAGCTTGAATTTGCCACATTAACTCAGCTCAATGGGAGGCTGACACTTGTCGGTGGCACGAGTGGTGGCGATGCCTGTGTGTGGGAGATGGATGAGAGACACGCGTGGTGTTTAAAAGAGAAGATGCCAGTTGAATTGACAAGGAAAATTTTAGGGGGTAAGGCGAGCTGGGCTACAACTAAATGTGTAAGGGATGATGGGGCTATATGTTTGTACAGAGACCTTGGTTCAGGAATGGCGGTGTGGAGAGAGGTTGGCGAGAGAGGTAGATGGGAATGGTTCTGGATAGAGGGGTGTTGTTCAATAAAAGGCAAACGAGTACAAAACTTGCCGATCAAAGGTGTTCTGATTCTTCCTAATCTTGCTCCTTCTTGTGCGTTCTCCAAGCAAAGATGATGAGGCATTGTGCGCATGTGCTGTGAATCTTGCAGCAGCGTAGCAGTAGGGCCTTCGCCAGGGCCTTGTCCCTCTTTCATTTGCAATGTAATACATATATTAACAGTTGAGTGGTAATTGGCTTATGAATCGTGGATTCTATGCGAATGGAATAATTCTCTTTTGAGAACAAAGGGTTCGCGAGCTCGGGGTATTTTCACTGAGGTTCCTCACCTTTGAAATTTATTAACCAAATATATTATTTGCACTAAAAATTGTAACTTCTCCATTTACGAGGAATCTGCTTCTCATGGTGTAAGTGTTCTGAGCAAGATATGGTACTGTAGTTGTAAGAGTCACAGCCAATGTTCCAACGGGTTTTGCATGCTGAGTGTCTTCAGGTGAGCAGATATATTACAGCCTGCCATAGTTTCTTTCACAGCAAGGAAAAATAGGCCACCCAAGGTGCTGAAAGAAGTTGAAGATGCATTTTCCAAGCTTTAAAGAAACACTTTGTTGATACACTAGAATTTGCAGGCAATGTAAGTGTA
>NW_011499935.1:598193-644678 GCF_000495115.2 Populus euphratica
AAACCTTGGGATAATTTAAAATGAACTTTGCTTTACTTCATGAAATTAAATTAAATGAAAGCAAATATAAGATCCCAATATTTTTTTTTTTTTTAAGCAAATATAAGATCCCAATATTTTTTTTTTTTTTAAAAAGGAAAGAAAGATGGATCCAAATCAAATGATACCTTTTTACTTGCTACTCAAATTTTAAGACAGCAGCATTCCCTTACCGTAAATGCCAAGCAACCATTTCTATGGACATATCTTTAAATTTTTAGAACACATATTTTCTTTCTTACTGATGTTGATTTAACGGCACCATAGCCCATTGGCTTACTCGTCACCATCCTCGAGTGACATTAACTGATGGAGAGTTATAATGCTCTATCATTGAGAAAAAGGACCGTATTGGAAAAAAGAAAGCATAAAAGGGATCACGATAAGAACAAATGACGAGTACAGGTACCAAACGCTTGCTCATATATATATATAGTTAACAACATTTTCCTGTTGCATCATCTCGAACGCCTATTTTGACGGATTGTCACAGTCACATAATGGACAAACCTACGTCGGAGAAGTAAGAGACTGTTCTCACAGTTCTGTCGCATATACGGTATGAATAATTCCCTAATAAACGTCTTTTGTTGATCTATTAAGTACACCACTTGTTTCTTCAAGGTCAGACCTGCATGGTCTTCAGTTTCTTGATTTTGGAGCTGGGTTGAGTTTTTCTCTTTTACGGTATTTCACTTGCATCAGAGACTCTGCTGATGTAGATCATTTGCACTGAAGTGGGTTTTTCCTTTCTGCGAATAATGTTTGTTTAACACGTTGGAGAAAAATGTTTGTTAATGAATGAGTAGGTGGTGATAATTGAATTTAAAGTGGAAAAACATAGGAGATTTAAAGGGGAGTTTGTGTATTTGATAGGCAGTGGATTATGGTTTCTGCTTAGCTTTTAACTTGATTGAATTCTCTAATTGCTAGTTTCTTTTGTGGAACTGTGAACTCTTATTGCTAGTTTCTTTCCTTCGTGTTTAATCTGTTGGATCACCTAGCATAAGAAATTTCATTGATATAATTAACCTGGAAAGTTTTGCTCATCAAATTTGTTTCTGGATTTGAATTTTTTTTTTCTCTTTTGGTTAGATTAGTAGAGTTGATTTTCACAACTCCGTGGACAAGATATGGATTTTCTTGGAGAATCCTGAAACTGCCCTCTTGTATGTTGTGAGAATTCCCTGAATCTTGAATTTTTAACTCATTATCCAATTTGGCTAGATTGGGTTGTTGCTGTTGCTGGTTCAACTTCTATTTGCTGGGGACTGCAACAATCCAGTTTCTTCCTCCTAAATGAGGAGAATTCTACATCTTACCCTGGATCAGCTGGGGTTTTGTATCAAACATGACTAGAGGTTTGGGGACATTTATACAGTGGAAGAATATTGGGAATACTGCTTGCTCTGTCTTTCTGAGTAGCAATGGAAGCTTTGCAAGTTATTTCTTCTGCAACAGAAATAATCTCAAGTATGGTAGGGGTTGTCAGTGCATTAGATCAGGCTTCTAGGAATCTTGATGAAGCTCCTAAGAAAATCCGAATGCTAGAGGAATTTGTCTATGATCTTGAGAACTTGAGGGGTCAAATTAAGCAAAAACATGTCTACAAGCTTCATAACCCCCGGTTAGATCACCAAATCCAAAGCTTGAATGTGCTGATAGAACGAATGCATCCAAACATTATGAAGGCAAGAAGGATTGTGTCAAGAAGTAGGGTAAAGAATTTGGCCAAGGTCGTGTGGAGTTCTATGGCGGGAGACCCTCTTAGCAAACTGATAAATACCATTAGAGATGATTTGAATTGGTGGCTTGAGTCTCAAAGGTTTGCCCAACATGTTCAGAAGGTGATAGAATCAACAGCAGAGGATGTCCCAGTTCGATTGAAAATAAAGGTTGAATTAGGATGGCCAATTTCTAGTAAATGCCACTTTGTGAGAAACTTATTGGAACAAGAAGTTTCTCATCGGGTTCTTCTAATTGTTGGGTTATCGGGTATCGGAAAGTCATGCTTGGCTCGACAAGTAGCTTCTAACCCTCCTACTAAGTTTGTGGATGGAACAGTTGAACTTGGATTTGGCCAATGGTGTAGTAGAAATGCTTGCAATGGAAATAAGGATGAATACCAGAGACGTCTTGCAAGAAAAATCTCTAAATTTCTGGTGCAAATTGGATTTTGGAAGAAGATTAGAGATGAAGATAATGGAGATCTTGAATATGTTTGCTGTATTCTTCAAGAAGCACTGTATGGAAAGAGCATTCTCATACTTCTTGATGATGTGTGGGAGCAGGATATAGTTGAGCGGTTTGCACGGCTGTATGATAATGATTGCAAGTATTTAGTGACGACAAGAAATGAAGCTGTCTGTGAAATAACAGAAGCGGAGAAGGTTGAGTTGAGCAAAGATGACACAAGGGAGATAAGCAAGGCAATCCTTCAATACCACAGTCTACTTAGCGTGGAAGAACTACCGGTATGAGTCAAATAAACCCTCTTTCCTTTTCTTTTCTTTTTCTTTTTTTTTCCTTTCTTGTAAATTTTTGTTCGGACTTTAATTTTTCTTTCCATCTCTCCCATCTCCTACTCAGTTTTATTGTGCATTGCCTGTTTATTTTCTTTTAATATACTCAAAGATATGTTTCAGTTTTTACATGATAAGTTTGTCATCTGTGAGATTCTCTTTGAATTTTCATTCAAGATTACAAACCACTGAAGAAATGATGTTAACCTCTCTATTGAATCTCTGTCCACACATTTTTCTCTAGCATAGGTCCAATGTCACAATTTCATTGTGGATACAGTAAGAACTTTCACCCTTGAATGCTGGAACTCTTGAAGATGGGAATCACAGCATTTTGTGTTCTTGTTTCTGATGAAATATTTTTTTTCTGCATGTGCAAGCGAGACAACTTTGTATCTGTGCAAATTTTCAAGTGCATTACTATCAAACTTGTACAATTCTCATTTTGAGTGATGCTAATGTAGCTGTGAGCCTCATTGATTTCTGCTAAAAGATTTTTGACACGCACACATATACATATATGGACTGCATCCTTGTGTTGGCAGACAAGTTATATGCAACATCCAAGTAGAAATTGACTAGGCATAAAAAGTGGTGTCACTTTGCTGATTTCATTCATAAATTCTCGGATCTTTTTATTTTTTCTTCTTCATTTGGCAGGGCATAGCAGAGACCTTGCTTGAACGCTGTGGCCACCACCCTCTGACAGTTGCTGTTATGGGTAAAGCTCTTAGGAAAGAAATAAGAGCTGAGAAGTGGGAAAAGGCCATCACAAACTTATCAACCTTTGCCACATGTGCACCTGGTCCTGTCTCATATGTAAATGAAAAGGAAGCTGAGAACACCTTAACTATTTTTGGGTCATTTGAGTTCAGTCTTGAAGCTATGCCTAGAGATTCTAAAAGGCTCTTCATAGCTCTAGCTTCCCTTTCATGGGCAGCACCTGTACCGGAAGCTTGTCTGGAGGCTGTATGGTCTGTTCTTGGGGAGGAGAGATTGTTCCCTCTTATTGTCTGCAAGCTTGTTGAAGGTTCTTTGCTGGTTAAAACGGAGATGGATCCCTTGTACCTAGTTCACGACATGGTTTCTTTGTATCTTGCTAGCAAGGCAGATGACTCTACTGAGATACTACTAAATGAATATTCACCGGAAGAAACTGCTATTATTTGTCCTTGGCTGCTTATTTTTGGAAGAGAGAACGTCAAAAGGATTGCTGAAGAAAGGACAGAGTTTTTGTTTAATGTCTTGGAAGAAAAGCAGGTGGTAACTACCTTAGAAGCACTCATCCAAGCTTTAATGACTAGCAAATCCATGTCTGAGCTCGAAGTTAGCAGGGAAAGGTTTAGTAGAATACTAGGCCCTAGGATTGCAGACTTGATCTCAACTGATTCTTTGAGTCTCATTGCAGTGACTACAGAAGCCATCACAAATATATTCAGTACGAGTGATTACTGCAATTATTTTCCTTCCCTTGAGACTACTGGTGCAA
The DNA here is from genome assembly GCF_000495115.2 of Populus euphratica. Lineage (NCBI taxonomy): Eukaryota > Viridiplantae > Streptophyta > Magnoliopsida > Malpighiales > Salicaceae > Populus > Populus euphratica. The sequence goes on from NW_011499935.1 coordinate 602,244, forward strand.
TCAATAAGCTGGCAACAACACTGCAGGAATGTGAGGAGGACCCCATAACTCAAATCCACGTATTAATCGTCCTTGCAAAGCTCGCGGAATTTGGAAGCATCGAGACAGTTGATAAGGTGCTCGAGAGCATTCCTTTTAACCAGATTGCTGATTTGCTCTCCCCCAGTGCTGAGATATTGCATGAGAGCATGTTTACAGTGTTGAACTCTTTGACCAAAGGTGGAAAGTCGAATGCTGTTGAGAGAATGTTCGCTTCTGGTATCGAGAAAAAACTTATTAAACTTCTTGAGAATGGATCTGAAGTTCTACAACACCATGCTATTGTCACACTGAAGGGATTTTACGAGGTGGCTCGTGATCCTGGAAGTGGTTCTCTTCATCCATCTAATCTAAATCTTCTGCCATGGCAAGTTAGGCTGCGTCTAGAAACTTTTGTTCTGTCAGATCAAACTGTTCCTCATGCGCCAAAGACACAATCTTTTGAAGATCTCATTTATAAGCTATCAGATGGAAATATAAAGCAGATATTGCAGGCAATGCAAGATCTCATTCCAATTATTGAGAAGGCAGTAGATTCTAGAATCAGAGAAATGATTTTACAAAGTCCCCTAGTCAAAAGGCTATCAGAACTTCTGCAAAGTAGGCACTCAGAACAGAACTCACTGAGATCTGAATCTGCCTTCTTACTGATGAAGCTAGCTTTGTCTGGTGGAGAACCTTGCATTAAGAAATTTATAGACCATGAAATTATCCCCGAGCTAGTGAAAATGATGCAATGCAATGTTGCGGAGCTGCAGGATTCAGGCTATACAGCACTGCACCAAATGCTTTATGGAAATGGTGGAATCCTTGTATTGCATAAGATCTTTAAAACAGGTCTAGTGGATAGGATGGTTGAATCATTAGATAGAAAATCAATAAAGACACGAGAAGTGAATGTTCATTGCATTTTGGATCTTGTTGAGCTAGGAAATAAATCCTGCTTAGAGAAAATGCTGTCATCACAGGTGGTGGAGAAGCTTGTAAAATTGGAAAAGGTCACCGGGGGATCTGGCGAAACAATTGTCGGATTTCTCGAAGGCATGGACAAATGCAAGGACCTGTCAATGATGGAGCGTAGGGTGATAAAGCAACAAGTGCTTAGGAAGGTCAGGGCCTCCTTGAAAGGGCATAAATTTGATTCTCAAATATTAGCATCAGTAGATGCTTGTATGTCCGAGCGTTCAAAAGGTTCCAGTAGTGGTTGTGGTAGATACAGAAAGTAAGTAATCAGTTATGAGAACAGATGAATTTTTTTTGTCCTTTTATATAGTTTACTCTTCATTCTGGCCTTGAATCAATACTTGTAAACATGTCATTTTGAATTATGAATATGATTTTTTTTAGAGAATAATATAAATTATATTTTATATTTAATTTAATAATTTAAACTATTAATTGAAAATATTTTTTTTTTAAAAAGAAGGGTGGATGCCAATCAATATTAAGAGATTGATGAGCTTGCATTTGTCTATCGGTAGTGGAATTGGCATAGGTAACATCAAACCTGAGGTAACATTTCTTGGCAGCGTGGCCTGGTTTGTCACAAACTTGACAGTGAAGGGGTTCCCGATTGAACAGTCTTCGTCCAGCGTGATAAGAGGTGAAGTTACTAGAACAATGATAGCTACCAGGCCCCCTCCCACAGAAACTTCCACGGCCTGTAGGTGTGTTTGCAGTTTGCTGACGACTAGACATATTTGCAGAGCCATCAATAATAAGATTAGTTAATTTTTAAGTTGAGATGAATTAGAATTTTGTTGATTAGGTAGTTATAAGTTTAAATTTTATTATTTATATTTTAATTAATAAAAATAAAATGTAAAGTAGTGTGAGTATATATAAATTTAAAGTGTAAAGAGTTTTTATTTATAGGAATATTTTAGAGAATAATTTAAAATTATTTTTAAGATTTCTCTTAGTAGCTCAAGTTTTTAGGTTGAGAAAATTATTTAATATGGTATTAGAATCTTGATGATCAAATAATTACGAAATCTGATCTCATCACACCTTTATTATCTCTTCTAATTAATAGCACAAAGTAGTATAGGTCTATGTAGCCTAAAAGGTTTTTTTTTAGGGGATGTGTTAGAAAATAATATAAATTATATATTAGAATATCACTAAATAACTTAAACTATTGAGTTGAAATAATTCTTAAGTTGACACTCCTTTTATTTTGTGAGTTGATTTTCATAATGAACACTATATAAAATGTTTGATAGGTTCCATCCTCCACTGGCACTGATGCAATCTCTTTTTTGTTAAAAAAGAACATTAACTAATTATAGACATTATGTAGTTGGCTCTAGAAATGATCATTTTATGAATAAGCTTTTAGATGTTTGTTTCTATTTTTATGAATGGAATGTGCATAGGAAAATAGGTTTAAAATTATGTAAAATCAACATGTAAAAGATAGTTTTGGTGAGAAGCTATTTGGTTTCTCTGGATAAAATACAAAGTAGATGAAGGGAGATAATAACAATGAAAAGTCTATGTTTTAGGAGAGGTAGCTTTTAGCACCAAGTCTTTTTTAGTGAAAACTACCGGATTCCATTAGCTAATTGGGGAATACAATATCTTAAACTATTTAGCTTATTGTGTGAAGTCAGATAATAAAGATCACATATTTTCCATTCCAACAATCTTGGTTCTTATAGTTGTGTTTATTTTTACCCCCAACACATCTTGGTTCAATTTTCATAGAAGTGACTTCATTTTGCACCTTACCTTGTTTTACATAGAAGTGACTTCATTTTGCCCCTTACCTTTTCAATTTTCATAGAAATGACTTCATTTTGTACCTTACCTTGTTTTACACTCACGGACTCTTCTTCGTAAGAGAAAACTGTAATACCCCACTTGAATTTCTCAAGTTATAAGAATCATTAAAAGCTTAACTTATATTGATTTTCGCTACAAGTAGCTCTTTTTATCATTAGTGTTATAATTCAATTTTGGGTTATTCTCTAAAAATTGTTTTTTCCAAAATCAAAATCAAAAAATAATAATAAAGGCTAGCAATATAAAGAAAGCAAACCGGGAAATGAAGTTGCAATTTTAAAGAAAATTCAAGGCCTAATTGTATCCCATTAAGCCTGAAAATGGGAAAAAAATGCAAATTAAAGGTCAAATAAAATTATTATTGGATGAATTTGCATAAAATTAAGTCCAAGGATATAATTAAATTTTTAATAGGCCAATTTGATTTAATCATGAGCCAAATTGAGTTTTCATTATGTTTAAGAATTAATTTGGATCCAATTGAAGGATTTAATTAAGTACAAGGACTTAATTATACTTTAAATGGGTCAAATTAATTTTATTTGGGGCTTAATTGGTGAAATTTAAGTTTGGGAGCCTAATTTAGGCTTAATCAAGAAGATTGAAATTTTAAGAGATCAAATTTAATTTTTACCAAGTTAATTGATTGAAATCAGGGACAAAATTGTAAGAAAATTAAAGTTTTGGAGTCAATTAGGGGCTAAATTGAAGAAATTTACAGCCAAGGACCAAACTGCAAAAGACACCGGATTTTAGGGGCTTAATTGACAAAAACCAGGGGTGAAATTGAAAGTTTAATGGTCAATTTGTGGTTCAACTAAATAAATTTGAGACCAAGAACCATATTGTAAAAGGCGCATAAATTCGGGGCTCAAACAATAATTTATCAGGGGATTAATTGTATTAAATCAAAAACTTAGGGTCAAATAGGGGTTTTATTAAAAGAAATTGAAAGCTGGAGGACTAAAAACAAAAAAACAGAGGACCAGACGAAACATCATCTAGTCACTATTTATTGTCTTTCTCGATTTTTGCCCGAAAATAACAACTCATAGAGCTACTTTTAAGGTGCATTTAATGCCCCATATGTCTACCAAAATGAACAACTTATGCACCAAAATGGTCACTTGACATCCCTCTATCCCGGAGTATGATCCGTTCAGGCTTATTAACATGACACCAGCCCTAGCACCAGTATAAAGAGACCAACTTAGGTAGCCTTTTTCCTATAGAAATGACAACTCACGATGCATAATTTGAACAAACAGTTAGGATGCTTATCAAGCAAACCAAAGGCAACGATTTGGTACCATTAAAGAAAAAATATCTCTCTTCCACCTCCTATAAATAGGGGCGCATTTTATTGCCTAAATAAGGAGAAAAGGGGGTCTAAAAATCACCAAAAATGAGCTTACTCCTCTGTTTTCTTTTCCAGTTATTGTTCCTCCCTTCCTTCTCTCTCCACCATCTCTTCAACCCTTGAAGACCCCTACAGACGCCTTTATCCTCCACCAACAAATGGCAATGCAACCTTCATACAAACTCAAATCCTCACCAGTGGAAGAACAGCCACCGTAATTGTCGATCCCTCTCCCGCTGTAGATTTTATTCTTCTTCTTTCATTCTGCTCTACCACCGGCCACCATCTCTGCCACAGTCTCATCCATCGTTCTAATGTTAGCCCCTTTCCATCTCGACCAGCTAGGCCTCTATTTAGGCACTCCGTTGTCAAGTAGCGTTGCCTCTTTGTTGTTGCTAACAAAGTTGCTGCATGTAGAACAAATTCTCGTTCTCATATAGCATGATTAATTAGAATGGTTGCTAGGTCAGGCCAGCAACCACGCGGGCCTAAGAAAAGGATATGTTAGGCTGAGATCAACCCAACCAAAAGTTCTTAGGCTCAACCCGATTAGCTGGCCTAGCCCACATATTTAATATTATATAATATATATTATATTATATTATATTACATTATGATATTATTTATAAAAAATAAAAAATTCAAAAATCATTTCAAAAAATTGTGATTTTCTTAAATATTTTTCTGTCAATCTTGCATAATATCGGGTTATATATTTATACTATAAAAATAAATCAGGTATTAAAATACCTAATTTTCTCTGAAATATTTCAAAAAAAATTCAAAACATTTTCAAAAAAATCAAAAACTTTTGAATCAATTTCCCTTTTAAAAAACAAAAAAAATATTTTGTTTTCATGCATACAGTCAAATCTTAAAATTTTTCCATGCATATTTTTTATTAAAAAAATAAAAAATTACATCTTTTTCATGTTTTAAAAAAATCCAAAAATGAATATCGTAACCAGTTTATGATTATCTATTAGGATTTGGCCAACATGTCAAAAATCTTTTTCCAATCTATTTTTTAGGATCTAGATGTAGACTTTAATATTTGTATGGTGTAAAATTACATGATAAAGTACACCTTCAAGTAGTAAAGATATAAGATATAAATAAATACGATGCTAAAATTCAGACTTTAGAATGATTAGGATTTAATTCAATATGGTAAAGACTTTCTCATGAAGAGAGATATGTTTTGAACTTTAGAAAAGACCAACAAATAAAAACTCGACTTAGAAAGAAACAATCAAACAAGGATGTAATTTACCATAAATAGGGTGCATTGGGGGTAATACGTCTTCCCCTTGCACAACTAGTCCCTTACCTAGACTCTTGCAGACCATAAATTTCTAATAACCATAATATTAGGTGGTGACTTTTAAACATTAATCATAATTTTATGATTAAATTCAAAAACATTTCTCAACATATAACATCTCTCATAAGAGGAACAACAAAAGCCTCTGCCATCACCATACGACGTAGCATTATGCACACCCCCGTGACAATAAGAATGGGTAAGAGTACCAATACTGAATTAACATATGATTTAATTGTCTATTTGAACTTAGATTTTGGAATCTCCATTCAACTAGGTTGGGTTCCTATCATAGTAATTCTTTGAATATAGGCTTTAATCCCATCTCCCTTGATGATTTATTGACTTTACACTCTTGTTAAGCCTTTTATAAGCGAATTTATAATATTATTCTTTGACTTTATATATCTAATAAAAATATTTCCATCTGCGAGCAATAATTTTATAGTATTGTGTTTTTGACAAATGTGTCGAGACTTACCATTATACATACTATTTTATGCCCTACTAATTGCAAATGAGCCATCACAATGTATGCAAATAGCTCACATGGGTTCTAACCAACTTAAAATATCTTCTAAAAGTTTCGAAGCTACTCTACTTTCTCTTTAACTTTATTTAAAGCTATAAACTAAGACTTTATAGTGTATCTAGTTATGCAAGTTTGTTTAAAGGATTTGTAAAAAACTACAACTCCTCCAACGGTAAATTTAAATGCATTTATGGATTTTAAATCTTTTGATATCGAATATCTTGTTAGCATCACTAACCTTTCAAGTATAACTGAAAATATTGCATCACTAAGCCTTCAAATATAACTGAAAATATTATGTAATATCGTCTATATTTTAACTTTCTTTGACAAAGGGCTATGGATTTGGCTAGATATCCTTTAAGTTTCATCCATTTATAGGATAGTCTTCGACCCTTTCTTAATTCATATGATGTCTTATCAAATATCTTGTAAGGCATTTTATTTAGAATCTAATTTGTTAAAAAAAATACCTGTAGGTTTTGAGGTAATCCTGAATTTATTAACAAAACATTTATCATTTCTTTCAAGGTTAGGTTATTGCATTAAGCAATATCATTCTATTATGTTGAATAAGAAGTCGTGGTTTGATGGGTTACACCATGCTCAAAACAAAATTTATCAAAAAGTAAATCATATTCCTCACATCCATTGCTTCTTATCATTTGATCTTCTAATTTAATTGATTTTCAACATCGATTTTAAGATATTTGAACACTTTTAAAGCCTTATCTTTGCTTCTTAGTAGATAGATAGAATGATATCTTGTTCAATCATCAATAAATATAATAATATTTTTTTATCATCTCTAGTTTGCAAAAACTTTGAATCACATATATCAATATGAATTAAATCTAAAGGCTCGCTACTTTTGTTTATGTAATAGAAAGGTAACTTAGTCAATTTGGATTCCATATAAATTTTACTTCTTTTATTTTGATCAACATGAGATTTTAAGAGTAAATCTAAATTACTAGTTCTTTTCAATATTTTGTAATAAACATGAACAAATCTATCATACTAAAAATCAGAAAACTTACCAAATAAATAGTAGAAGATGTTTGATTAATATTCTTGTTTTTTTTTGTGTAATAATCATAACATTGAGCTTATGTAGCCCATCAAACAAATATCACTTGTCCACAACACATCCCACTCTTGTCAAAGAAAAATTTAGCAAACTTAAAACCATGCTTAACCCATTCTTTCTCAACAAAGAGTTATAAACCAGAATCTTTTGCATATCAGAAGCATGAATCACATTGTTTAGAGTTAACTCTTCTTTTATGCCATCTTTTAGCACCACCTTTCCATGGTCTAGGATTACTAAAAAGTTACCCATGAATAAAAATTCTCTATCAGCAATTGCAATACACTTTGAAAAAGTATTCTTTTAAAAAGATATATAATATGTGGCTCTAGTATCAACCCACCCTTATCTATTTTTGTCCATCAAATAACAAGAATAATCTTGCAGAAAGCAAATTCAAAAAATTAAAATGCCTAATTTCCCACCGAATAAATATTGAATAATAAAATTAAAAAAATAATAATAATTCAGCAAAGTAACCTAAAAAAATAACCCAAGTCAACTCGGTTGAATCTGTTAAATTCATGACTTGAGTCATGAGATTAAGATAAGTTCATAGAAAACAAATAAAAAAAATATGAAACCTTACTTCTAGTAGATCTAATATTTAAGGTTGAAATTAAAATAAATAAATAAATAAATTTATGAGAATGATATATAATCTAATAGAAAAAGAGAAAAGAAAAGCATTACACAATATAATTCCTTAAATAACCTCATATTAAAAGATGAAATAAAAAAAATACTAAATAAGAAAAAGAAGATTAGGTTGTTAAAAGGTTAAATTGACGATAATTTAGCAATTACAGTAGCCTGATGGTAAAGGACTTATAAATTTTCCTACCCATATAGAACTATTATTTTATAGATTATAGAATATACTAAAAGACGTGTCTTAATTACTGTGGATTTCCATTGTTCACACATACATATAACATATAGACTTGCTATTCTTTTACTAATAATTCATTTTGGTCATTAAAATTTTATTTTGTGTAATTTGATTCTAATTGGAGACCAATTATTTCTAATTTCTTAGTCAATAATGAAATTGAAAGAAAAGGGACCAAGATGTAAAAGGCATCAAACATGGATGGCTTGCCAAAAATTGCACGACAAATACACTTATATCCTTGATCTTTTAAAATAATGCAATTTATATAATTCAGGTTCGTTTAGAATTTAAAAAATCAATTTTAGTACACAAGTTTACTTGTTTTATTTTTCAGCTTCTAATCAAATAGTGGAAAGAGGGGGGTTGTCAAATTCCAACAATGAGAGAGAAGTCATCGCTCACTCTATTTATGGCCACCAAAATGGGTTTCTTAGTGCCCATGGGTTTTATAAGATGAGAGAGGCTTTATGGTTGTTATTTAAAGCCTTAATATTACATGAAAAATCAAATTTAAACTGAAAAAGCCAAAGCTGTTTTGGTTTGATTTTGAATTTTTGGGCTATTATTTGGGTATTTAAAGTTGATGGAATGATTTGTAAATGTTATAAGGATGTTGGTGAGGTGGTTTTAGGTTGAAATGGCTTAAACATTAGGTTTGTTGGGAATAATTTTTTTATTAGTTTTAGATAATATTTCTAATATATGCAACCTTATATAATATTTTTTTTACTTTTATTTTATTTAATCAGTTTAATATATATATATATATATATATATATATTTAATATCGTTTAATTGAATAAAAAATTAATTTTAATAAAAATTTAGTAAACACAACCGGATAAATATTTCATCTTATAAAATTAAATATCTTAATATATACTTATCTCTTGATTTTTTACAATTTTATATTTAGTTATTATTAATATTGTTTCATTAGTTTTTGATTTATTTAATTATTTCTAGCATATCCAATTCCTTTCAGCAGTTCCAAGAATTGGGAGTAAAAGCTACTAGAATATGTGTGTAGCTAATAGTGGTGTGGTGGTAAAAATATATATCCATAGCTCAATAATATATAAAATTAGGATCTTTTTTCCCTTTCCACCTTTTTTCCTTAACAAAATGCGATATTTCAACAAAATACATATTACACATAATTCCATACAAAATAAAGAAACCAACAATATATAAATCTAGTATGTCAAATTTCATAATAGATATTATTTCACCAATAATTATTAATTTTCATCAAATAAAATTCATAAATACAAAGATCAAACGATTTATTGGTTGAAATAAGAGAAAACAATGGCTTACTTTTTCTATGATGAAATCCAATGCGAATTTCTCTTTTCTTCACATATGAAGGACCGAAAAATAATAATAAAAAAGTTTTATATTAAAATTAAATTTGAAAAAACATAATTGACTAAAAAGTTCTAGATTTGAAAATTGAAAGGCAAAATTGAACTTTTACATCTATTTTCAACATTTTTTCTAACTTGATCCTTTTTTTTTTTCACTAGCCAACAAATACAAAGCGATTGGCTATTAGTTTTGCAATTAAATGGCTATTAGTTTTGCACTTAAAGGACTTAATTAAAAGATTATTAAAGGATCAAAATTTAAAAAAAAAACTAAAAAAAAACATTTTTTTTAATTCCAGTGCATTAATTATGAATGTCTGAACACTGTTTCAGACCACCTTTCCATTTTAATTTTTTTTGTTATTTTTTATTTGTCATGTCTGATTTAATTAACAAATGTGTCAAGTTGGGTTTTAAGAATCTTAGCCATGCTTACTCAATCTTTTATTTTTTTTATTTTTTCTAAATTTGTCCAGTTCATCTAATGTATCGGAAGAGTCTCTTCATGTCAGTAATATTATTAGGAATGATGTGTGAGTAAATCTTAAAAATCGGAGATACTATACAGTTCTTTTTTCTTCTTTTTTTTCCCATTAAATTTCTCACTTGGAAAGACCTTTCTGTTTTATATTTAGCTTATTTTTAACTGTAATAATTTTGGGTTTTTCCTGTTATGCCACAAATCATAAACCAATAGCATAACATGAGAAAGCGGACGATGAGGCTGTAGTCTTATAAAGTACAAGGATGGACTTAACAAGAAAAATATTGAAGGACGACACCATAACAAAATCCCAAGCGTAAAGGCACAAATATGTGATCGATCCTGCAAATTTTGGGCACCCGCCTAGTTTTCTTTTCTTTTCTTTTTTTTTGTGATCGATCCTGCAAATTTTGGGCACCCTAGTTTTCTTTTTCTTTTTGTGTAACTAGTTATATGGTTTTATCTTTTGTTGAGTTTTGCAGATGAAAATCAGAAACTGATGACCGATCGAAATCTCATCATCGAATAGATTTTTATGTGCCCATCCATCCTGGATTAATAGGTAGAGGGTGTGAGATGCAGACTTGCAAGAAAGTATAAGCAACCGGGCTGGGAGTTGGGTCAATAATGATAGGTTGAGGATAGTTCATGAAGGTCGACATGATTGGTTGTCATTATCATTAAAGGGAGAAGGAAAAGTTTTTTGTAGTTATTGGATCAATCATGGCTGGCCAGATGTTGGACTTATTTTCATGAATTTTTTTTATTAGTCTTTGTTTAATTTAATGATGCTGTTGATGATGTTATGATGAGGATAAGACTCTTACAATTTGGTGCTTGATTGTGTTTCGGACCCACATAAACTCCAAACTTTCTTGATTCAATGATGACAACTCACCACCTTTCAAAACCCTAATAATCTATAAAAATTAAGGCGGGGCATATTCTTTCCATGTAGGCGTGACCAAACAATATTCAGAAGCTCAGGATTTTCACGTCCTTGACTTCCTTCAGATATAAATTACAGAATGAGTTGCCATATTTTTCTTTTTTTTTTTACAGAATGAGTTGCCATATTTGAATGAGAACTGTTAAGGATGCTGAAAACTTGTAAAAAATTGTCTTTTCAAGGTTGGAATGTACTAGAAATTTAGAGAATTGGGATTGGACAACTTAAACACCTACAAAAACATGTTCTATAAAAGATTTAAGAGATAGAAAATTGCAAGGAAGAATATAGTTTTTATTATTCTGCACTGGACAACATAATCAAAATATATTGTAAATTGGCTTGTATTTAAAATACATCAGTAAAAGAGTAAGAAAAGGAGATATGTTATAGCAACTATTCTTCAAGAGTTATAGCATCAGATTTGTCAAGATTGCCTGCAGATCACGACAGATCATGAGGGAGCTTGATATGGGATTTCCTGAACATGAGTTTCCTTCTCTGTTTCCTGAACATAATTTTCCTTATCAGAAACCTTAACATTAAGGACATCTGATACCTAAGTCATTTTCGATAGGAGATAAGAACCATGTGAGGTTGCGTATGTTTATTTAGTTGTAAGGAATATTTAGGTTTGAGTAATAAAAACGGAAGACTTATACCTTAAGGTTGTATTCATATAGCCTTGAACCCACTTGTGTCCATTCAAAGATAGGATCGCTAATGTGTTATCGTTTTGAACTACTTGGAGATAAAGACCTAGAGTATCAATGAGTCATTGTAAAATTGTGTTAGTTCTTTGAGGAACATGTGGTCGGAGGGCATATACTCATTTAAAGCATGTTTTGTCATCTTGGTAAGAGATAATTTGAAAACTTGGTCTAACTTGTGTTTTTAAAAAAGTTAATTTTTTTATTAAAAATTATTTTTTTATATCTTAAAATTGTTTTGATGTATTGATTTTAAAAATAATTTTTTTAAAAATAAAAAAAATATTTTAATACATTTATAACTAAAAAATACTTTGAACCACAATCACAATCCTAAATAAGCTCTAAACCGGGTTTAACAAGGGGTTGTGGATTAAAATATTGCTATCGGCCTCACATGAATAAGCTCCGTCTAGGTTTCAATTGTACGTAAGATCTTGGGATGTTTGGGAACAAGATAACAGTTGTTTTTTAAAATATTTTTTACAATAAAATATATTAAAAAAATTATTTTTGATTTCAACACATTAAAATAATTTAAAAATATAAAAAAATTAAAATTTACCCCCTTTCTATTTAAAACATGATACCAAACGGGGCATAACATCATATCCGGTAATGTTGTGATCTGAGTGAACTTTGCAGGCCATCTTAACTCTGAACCCGAATGTCTCACGGCACTAATTAATTTCAAGCATTGAAAAATGAGCTGTGTCCTAGAAGATATAAACTCCGGACCCGTCAAAAACTTACAAAATGTTCATCAAAAGGAACTTAGTCAATAACTTGAAAATAATATTCTCAATCTTTATCATGGCTTCGATAAAGCCATGGGACTGTTACATGCATATAAAGTTCAGATATGGTGCAGATGAACAAGAACCGGCCATGCTCACCACCCTTGAAGAGTCTTCTACGCCATATCCATCACTAGTTGACCTAGCTGCATGAACTTCTAATGACCTGCTACTTGATCGTAGATTATATATATATATGGATGAATATGAACAATATAGTAGCGAGGATGGAAACTTTTTTTTATTGGAACATGCCATAGTTCACTCCAATATGATCTTTGCTAACGTAGAGTGAGTGTATATTCTTTACAAAATCCTTTTTATTTTAGTTTATAACTACAAATAGCATTATCCAACGAGGAAAAATGCATATAATTATCATGCTAGCAGGCTAGCTTTAGCAAGGATTTGAATTTTTGTCTTGGCCATTCAATCGAATTTTGTGAGCAGCTTAGTGGCAGGCTAGGTGTACAGATAACATTTCTGGATGGGAGCCAAATTAACCTGCTTTAAACATCTTATTATTTTTTATTTTTTATTCAACCATTTTAAGATTTAAACGCATACCATCTACTCCATGGTAAGAATGGTACTTTAGGATTTGAATACCTTTTAAGAGCCATGCATGATGCATCTCTTGGTCAAGAAAATTTCTTTTAACATCTAAGAAAAACTCATTTTTCCAGGTGATTTACTGTTTCTTCTATTGTTGACTTACTGTTTGCTTCTTCTTCTTTTCCCGATCTTTAAGGGTTTTTTTGTCATGTTTTTTTTTCAATTAGATCCTTTTATATTTAGTTGGCTTGAAGTATGGGTTTGGTAGTTTGATTCACTTAACTTAGTATGGGTTTTCATTGTGAAAAAAAAAAACTCAAAATTTAGGTTGACTCTCAATTTTGAGAGAAATTATTTTGATTTTTCAGTTTTCAAACTAAAGAAACTACAATTAAAGATTGACAGAAAATCCAATCTTTTTTAGTCTAGGTGAAGAAATTTCATTGGCAAAGAAGAGAGAAAGAAAAGAAAAACCTCAAAATTTAGGTTGACACTCAATTTAAAAAAAAAATTATTTTGATTTTTTAGTTTTCAAACTATTCAAACTAAAGAAACTACAATTAAAGATTGACAGAAAATCCAATCTTTTTTAGTCTAGGTGAAGAAATTTCATGTATGGCAAAAAACATAAAAAAAGAAAAGAAATAGTTGTCAGAGGCACACCAAGCCTCCATTTTAGTGGACAAGTGCCCCCCTTTAAGGAATGATGATATCACTATAATTCCATCAACACCAAAAAAGACCATTTTTAGAGGCCGTTTGAGTCCTCACATGCTATCCAAAGCTAGACAGCAGCTTTCAATTGCTGGTGCTTGATTTTGCACACCCTCACATGCTATCCAAAGCTAGACAGCAGCTTTCAATTGCTGGTGCTTAGTTTGCACACGCTAGTTTTATGTCTCCATCTTTTTTCCCTTTAATCTTTAAATTTATAACGTCTCAATTGAATTTTGATTTTGAATCCACCCAACACCCAAACTCTTTTCTTTCAATTTAGTTCATGATTTTCTGAGACATCCTCAATTGAATTTTGAATTTCATCCAACTCAAGTCCAATGAAGGCCAGACAAGCTTAGCACATTATAATCATGTCAATGTTTTGGATTATAATTTTAACAGTTACCTGGATTGTATGGGGTTAATGTATCATTGTCTCCTTATTAACAAAAAACCCTAAAATCAAATCGGTTTAAATCTTAATTAGATAATAAAATCACTTAAAAAAACTAATTTTTTTAACAACATATGTTACTCGGTTTATTTCAGTAAGCACAAACAATTATATTTCATTGCAGAATCTATTGTACACATTATTTTTTGGCTTTGTATAAAAGAAATTCTCAAATCTGCAGAGAATCACGTAACAAGTAACTAGTTTTTGCTCAATTCCCAAGTAGTTGACATTGTCAACTTCTGACATTATTGATCAAGGATTTATATAACTTGTTCACTCACTGCAATTAATAAAATTATTCCCTTCTTTTATTCTGAATCTGTATAGAGTATTCATCAATAGTTATATTGATCAATGATTTATTGGGTAATTTTTAATTTGCAAGATTTAAATTTCTAATGTACCTAATTGCATTCCCATTGATCCAGCCAAAAAATAGAAAACAAACATCAAAGGAGCAGTCAAATGTGCTTTAAGATGTTTTTAAAGCTATTATATATATTATATATATATATAAAAAAAAAAACTTAGTGGATGAGTTTTTTTTTTTTTAATTGTGTTGCTTCTCTTGATTAATGATATTGAAAAGAAAGTCAATTTTATTAAATTAATCAGTCGTCTGAGCAATGAAGGTGCTAACCAGCTAGCACATGATCATGTGGGATGTCACATTTTCGCTTGTTTAATAAAAACTTTACTGCTTGTTCATTCAGCCATTTTAATATTATTGTGTATTCGATTGCGTCATTTGTTCCTTCCTTGTGAGATTAATCATGTTCCTTCCTTCTCAAATTTCTATTTGTTTGTTCATCTAAAAATTGGAAAGTAACTTTCCTTCACATAATATGAGAGTTGATGTACTTCATATAATTAAATTAAATTTATGAGCAAACTAAAATTTAATTGATAGTCTATTATAATTTTTATTTGAAATAAAACACCAAAACATATATTTGAGTTCAACTTTTCTATTTAGAATGCATGCAATAATAAATTGAATTATCAATTTTAATTTCTTTATTAATTTAAGAAATTATTTTTGTTACAAAAATACCGATTAATTATCCATGCATAATTGGCTAAGTTCACCAGAAAAAAAAAAAGAAAAAAAAAACGAAAGATTCGGGCGAAAACCAAAAATAAATAAAAGAAAAAAATATATATTGGTGGTATTAATACCAAGTAAAGAAAGATAGGAAATAGTGTTGTCAAGGGGTTTTTTTTTTTTTTTTGGGGGGTGGGGGATGTAAAAATAAGGTTTTTGTTAACATGTGACGTTTTTATAAAATATTATTTTCAACGTTAATTTTAATAATGAGAGATTATTATAATAAATCATAAGATCTCCACTCATTTACTTTTATATGTTTTTTTTTATAAATTAAGTAATTTTCATTTAGAATATAACAATATCTTTAAAAGAATTCATTTAACCCTATTGTGAATTCATTCATAGGTTATATATATATATATATATATATAAGAGAAAGCAGACGACACAAAGAATTTGTTGCAGGTGAATTAGATGCCAAACGAGGCTTCAATAGATATTAACCGTGCTGCCTTTGTTGAGCTTCATATATATATGGTGGCATCAAACAAGCTTTCGGATAATCGTTCCAGCAATTTCTTTCCTCCAATACCTGGTTTTGGCTACAGTTTAGAGTTTTTTATAACGTCCTTCTACAGACATAAACATTACAAGCCAGATGGCATATGCTAAAACAAGGCGGCTTCGCGTGGAGGATGAGTTAGGCACGGGTCACCGATGGTGAAGACATATAGATTAATCACTGGCCACGTATTCATTTGCCCACATTACCCAGAAAATAAATAAATATACTATAAGCCATCAGTAACATACTGTTGCCATTAAATACATTTCACTGTTTATATATTAGGACAATGAAATGACGCTAGCTTATATATATTCTTGAACGGAAAACTTAGAAAGCTTTTGGTAGAATTATCTTTTCAGGTATCCATTAGTTGTTACAAAATTAATTAGAGATAAATTGATCATGACATCCTTTTTATCAGAGTAAAATATTATTTTTCTTTTTAAAAAAAATATTAAGCTTTTGATCATTATCTTTTATCTTTTTTTAAAAAATATAATTACATAAAAAAATAATAATAATACCTTTTAGAGAAAAAAAAAAGTGAACATGCATGAGGACCTTCTTTATCTTTTCAATTTTTTTAAACTGTTAAATTACATAATTACCATTAAATTAAACAAAAACTAAGTTTGGTTTCAATAGCATTTTATTCTTTTCATTATAGATTTTTTTGTATTTTTTAGATTTAGTTAATAGTTATTTGATAATTTAAAATAATTAAATATTATCAAAACAAATTATGAATCGCGTTGGCACATGGTCAGAGCCCCCGAACCTTTTGGGCAGAATGTATAAGGCCTTAAAGTTACTAAAATCCTTCATCCACGGCAGGGTTGGGAACTATGAGTTATCATTTTTCCAATAATGTGGCGCGTATTAAAAATGGAGGTTTGATTGGGCTAGTTACGATGGAGTTTTTTTTTCTTATCTCTCTCAAGCTTTGAAATTCATAATAGCCTTTCCAAAATAAAATTATGTCATCCACTTTGTAATTTTATTGACTCAAGCTTTGAAATTCATAATAGCCTTTTCAAAATAAAATTATGTCATCTACTTTGTAATTTTATTGATTTTGATCCTCATTCTTTTAATTACTATTTATTTTACTTCTAATGTTTTTTAAAGTTTAGTTTTTTTATAATTTTATCTCTGAATATTTTATTTTATTTAATTTTTATTTTTAATTTGATCCTTCTACTTTCAATTGCTCTTTTTTTGTGTTTTATACACTTTTCTTAATTTTTTTTAATTATTTCTTGCCATTTTATTTCAGTTATTTTTTAATCCAATTTTATTCTTTATTCTTTTAATTGTTATTTTCTTGATTTTTTATGTTATCCCTCAACATTTTATTTCATTTTTTTCAATTTAACACCTAATTATTTTTCTTTCATTCTACTTTTATATCATATTTGATCTATATTGTTTGAATTTTAAATTGTTTTAAGGTTGGAAATTTTATTGTCTTCCTATAAGTTAATTATTATCTCATGACCCGAACCCAATTAAGTTTAGTCTTTTTTTTTGTCATTTATTAAGAATTTGTTTTTTTTTAATTCATTATTTGATATTTTATTATTGAGCTCTTGGCTTTGTTGTCTATTCCACTTTTTTTTTTTGAGTTTTTCCAATCTCATAATCCGAGTAATAGGTTAGTTGAGTTAACCCTGATTAATTCGAATTTATTTTCTAGATTTTTTCATATTACATTGATTTTTTTTTAATTTTATCATTTAAAATAAATTATTACTTTTTTTTTCTATTATGTTATTTTGAGAGCGGGTAAGTAAAGTTAACTTAGATTAACTTAGTTTTTTTATTGAACTTTGGTCTTTTTTTAGCATACATTTCTTTTGAAATCCTAAGTTTTTTTTTTTGTTGAGTTATCCTCAGTGCAGGTTAATTAAATTAATCAAGGCTAACACGAGTTTTTTGCAATACTTTTTATTTAAATTTGGTTTTTTTTTTTGTTGAGTTCTTCTTTAAAAAGTCTGAGGTTTTTTTTTATTTTGATCTCATGTCGCGGGTAGTGTGTTAATCGAGTTAACCCGAGTTTTTTTTCCTCGACTTTTTTTATGACATTAGTTTTTTTTAATTTTATCATTTGAAATTAAATTATTGGCGCTTAAACTTTGTCTTTTTTAGCTTTTTTTTCTATTAAGTTATTATGAGACCGGATAAGTAAAATTAACTCAAATTAACTCAGTTTTTTATGTTTTTTTATTGAACTTTGATTTTTTTTAGTAGGTTCTTCTTTTAAAATTCTCTTTTTTTTTTATTTAGTTATTATGAGACCGGATAAGTAAAATTAACTCAAATTAACTCAGTTTTTTATGTTTTTTTATTGAACTTTGATTTTTTTTAGTAGGTTCTTCTTTTAAAATTCTATTTTTTTTTAAATTTTTGTCTTATATCACAATCTATAAATTAATTAGTCAAGTACCTCAGGTTGAATCAAGTTTTTTTATAAGTTGTTATATTTTTTAAAAATATATTTTTCTGTTTTATCCTTTAGCATTTGATTATTAAGCCTTAAGTTTTACAGATTTTTTTTATTTTTTTTGTAGGTGATTTTTTTTTTCATATCTTGAGTTGATATTAGTAAAGTTAACCTAAATTTAATTGAATTGTAATCTCCTAGGTTTTTTCTTTTTTACATTAAAAAAATTTAACTAAGCCAACGGTATAGCACGTGCTCTCTCTATCTAGTATTATATTAAACACCTGAATTGATCATATAATACACGATATGTATATAATAAATTCATTTGCCAAACAGTTAATTAATGAGTATGGTAACAATTAAGTAAACAAATTTACCATGATAAAAGAAAAATTACTATCAATCCTCTTGAGATAATGGGATGACATGAATCTCAACAGAAAGAACAAGGTTAAAGAAGTCTTGTTATATTTGACCGAGTTGCCTCATTATGAGCCTTCTCTCTCAACCAAACCAACGCGACCATTGTTTATCTTCTTCTTTTATATATGTCCCTTTCTATAAATATTCATATATAGCAAGAAGAGAAAAGTCGTATATATTTCATTCATTTATAGCCAGCCCATATAGAACGGTCTAGAGAGAGGATTAATTGATGGCTGGCTTGCAAAGATCTGCCGTGTCTTTCAGGAGGCAGGGTTCCTCAGGGCTTGTATGGGATGATAAGCTTATCTCAGGAGAGCTAAACAAAGTCAACCAAAAACAAGAACACGAAGAACAAGAGCTACAGCATGATCAGAAGACAGATATCAAGCTAGAGAACGATGTCAGACCAACTTCAAGATCATCAACGCCCAGCATCACCATTGAGAGAAGTCGATCCAACGGTGGACAACGTGGCTACCGCACCGGCAGGGTGTCTCCGGCAATAGAGCCTCCCTCTCCAAAGGTGTCTGCATGTGGGTTTTGTGGTGCTTTCGGAAAACCAGCAAAGAATCGTCGGAAAAAAGCAGGTAAGGGCAGATCCCGATAGTTCTCGTTATTTCCATGGAATATTCCGGTGGAAATGAGGTGTGGTTATTTATAGTATGGGTATATTCATACAGGTTTGTAGATTTATTAAAACTCGTCAGTTCATCTCAATAAAGTGAGATATAGGAATTTTTAGAAGAGAGAAAAAAAAAAGAAAAAAAAGAGAGTTATGGATTGCATTTTTGTTTGGTTAATTTATCGTGGCAGTCTATTGTCTTTTGCTTTTTACATGTTTAGGCTTTAGGTATGTTTTCTTGTCTTGGTGCTTCCACTTATGTGTATATGGTCGAGTACTTGAGGATTATTATTATTATTTTTTTTTTGGTGTACAAAATCAATTTTTAACTGTCTTTCTCTTCCATGTCTAGTCAAGTTGCCTTGTATCCGGAATCTTATTCTAATCATCGCAAAACTGGCTGAAATCCTTGATATATGATGGGATTTGAACATGCTGCAAAAGACTCAGATTTTGGGATCTTCCATCGCTCCCAATGTCAAAGAAAACGCAGAATCTAGGGGAATCTAACCCCTCAGTCCCGCTTCCTCTCGGAAGAGATTCATCGGGATCAGCAGAGGTTGCTGGACCCTGTCATTAATAGGTTGCTGTTCGTTAACTATTACTAGTAGTGGTTGCTGGACCCTGTCATTAATAGGTTGTTGCTGTTCGTTAACTATTACTAGTAGTAATGCTTCGCAGACAACTTTAAGGGTGAGTGGTTTAGGTGACCAACTCCCTGCAGTTTTATTCTGACACAGACCTCATCAGCTTCCACCGAATTGTGAACCAAAACCCCACTGATAGATCTCAATCTGAGGTTAGGTAGGCTGTAGCTCCAAGAACTGAGTTGACATTTAATCTAAGCCAAGACTCGGGTGATGGTTAAACAAGTCAAATCATGAATTTACTGAAGAAACAATGTTGAGTTTTATATAGAGTGAGTTAGTAACTGCGTTTAAATTGTGTTTTTTTTTTAATTTAAATTTTTTATATTTTTAAATTATTTTGATACTTTAAAATTAGAAATAATTTTTAAAAAATAAAAAAAATTATTTTAATATATATCTAAACAAAAAATATTTTTAACCATCAATACTATTATAATTCCAAATATACTCCAAGTCTTAATTAGTAATGTGTTATAAATAAAAGTTGAAAATATTGAATTTTAAAAAAAAAATTGCGTTTTTGAATTTGATATTAAAAATATTATTTAAATATATTTTTAAATAAAAATATTTAAAAAATAACTCCACCTACCATTAAAAAATAAAAACATGTGAGGGAAGGAACTTCACTCATGAGACCCGGCTGGATAATATAATTATGGACCAGGCAAGTCCGGCAGATAATGCCATGGTGGTCTGATCAATCTGTGATTTTCGAACCGGCCTCCGAAAAATCCCACTTTGCATTTAATGTCTGAGGGTGACAAGCACAAAGTACAATACAATAGAAGCCAGTCTTTGTGTACCGCAGTGGTCACATGCGCTCGGATGATGATGCCATGATGGTTTCAGTTCCAGCCACATGGTTGGATAAGAATCCTCAATATTTTTTCTCCTATCTGGGTGGGGTGAGGTGGGGGTGGGGGTGGGGTGGGTAGATTTAGATTCTCTCATAACGTTATCTTATTAAAAATAGTGCCTGATTTTTATTTTATTTTTTTCCAGGAATGAGATATATGTTTAGTAGGATAAGTAAATTAATGTGATTATTTAAAATATCAGTAAGATTTTTATGAAATTAACTAAACCCAATAATTTTTCTAGTTTATTGGATCATTTCGGTTAGAAATTATAGTTTTTTATTTTAAAAATAAAAAAATTAACCCAAGTTAAACTAAATTAAACATAATTTATTAAATATATTAAAATTTTGAACAAGTACTTCAATTAAAGACCTATTAATTCAAATTAATTTTATTCAATTTTAATAAATTAAAAATAAACTAAATTAAACCAAACCAATAAATTTAGTTCTTAAATTTAATTTGGTTCAAATCAAAATAAACAATTTGATTTTTTTTTTTTTTGTCTAAGCTTAACGTTTCAAGCGATGTTCCCCTCTGATGTGTACAAAATTGTTTTCATTCTATAATTAAAGAAAGCAATGAATCTCCAAATGTAGTGTCTATTATTTTCAAAAATCTTCATCCACTTAATTTTTTTGTTTTCAATGGTAAGGGATATCCTTGGATTAACTTGTACATTAATTTGAGACTAAGTTCTTTTTTATAAGCGATCTTAAAAGGACTCCCTTTAAGAGCATACTTTTTATATCGGTCTAATGTATTTAGAGATGTTTAATAAATCCTCATGATGCTAGTCTCTAAATTTAAACCTAATAAATAAATAAATAATTTGGAACAAATTATCCTCCTTAACCACCAAGCTAGCCTTTGAGGTTACATTTAAATCGTTTGCTTTTATGTTGTCCATCCTATTCTCTTTAAGCTAACACAAAACTTTTACATTATTTTTTTAGTTTTATTTCGGTGTTACCATTTAGATTAAAAACTGTTTATTACCATGTTCTAATAAATAAATCAAAGTCGATACAGGAAAGCAAGTTGACAGAGCCAAAGGAAATCAAAGAGGGTCTCAGCTATGGAGATTCCCTTGTAGAAGTCTCTTATTTGGATGGGAGGATGATTAAAGCCTGTGATATGGATGAGTATATTTCAAACCATGATGAAGAGGGTGATGTGGGAGAAGAGGAAAGATTGCCCGTTAATTAACTTGTCTGCTAAAGAGAAAACAAGAATCAACGAGCCTTGGTGTCAATCCTTAATTTTCAAAATTATATTATAGCAACAACTGAACCAAGAATTAGTGGTCGGGCAATAGAGAAAATAATTGAAAAACTAAAATTTGATGCTAGTTTTTGAGTGAAAGCAAACGGTAAATCTGAGAGTATTTGGTTATCGTGGAGTAAATCATAGCTGACATAACAGTGCTGAAATCATCTAGACATCTGATTCACATTCTGGTATGTGTTGGATTTAGGCAGTGTTGGCCTAATCTTTGCATGGAGAGGACAAGAAAGTGGAGGGTATCTTAAAGTCTAGGAGAGGCTTGATAGAGGATCTGAGAATTAGTTACCCATCACTATGATTTCTAAATTTATTGATAAAATATTTTGTTGGTATTTATACTCTTAGTCTATTGCTATAAAATCTACCTATAGGCTTATGGGCAGAAATATTTAGTTGGAAAAACTATTGTTGGTGATTTATCATCTGTTGATGAATTTACTGGTGATAAAATCTTCATTGGATTTGCAGATGATGAATATAACATATCATCAACTAAAAAACCGTATGTAATTTTATTAGTGATTTTCTTGCCTGTCAGTATTTTCTATAGTGAATTGACATATATCCAACAAGAAAATCATATACAATTCCATTAGTTATTAAACAATAACAGTGATATTTGCAGTAATTGTTTTTCTACTCTCTTGAATATACCAACAAATACCTTTAGTAATAATTTAATTTAAAAGTTAAAATATATTAAATAAAAGTAGAAAATAATTAAAATAAAATAATATAATATAAAAATCAAGATATTATTACAAATTCAAACATTTATAAGTTCAAATACAATTAACTTAGATTATAAATGCTAGAGGATGAGAAGGAGGCGGGTCTTTACCAAGACTATAGAGCTAATAAGGGGGAACACATGTACCATTTATTTGTGATTTCATATCCATTACCGATATGTAAAGTTCAACTGTCTCAATAGATAGTCGTGCATAATCAATAGTAATATAGGTCGTCCAAACTTGAAATCGTTAGTCTAAAATCATCTCGAATTCTAGAGTTTGAGTGTTTAGAACCTATTGAGAGCATCTAATGGTTGAAATATTATGGGCTATCAATAAGTCCTCGATCATGATGTTAGAAAGCCGGTACAACCTAATTTCTATTAAGTGCATAGACGATCCTGCCTCTAACCTCAACTCCAAATCGAGATTCAGATGGGTCAAATGATTGTCATTGTATTTCTCCTTTAACGTAGTGTTATATGTATCCTAAAAAAAGTCAGCAAATTTAAAAAAAATAATAACTTAAGAAAAAATAGTCGAAAACCAATTTACCACAAAGTATTGAGTTTGATTATCCAAGAGTTTTTGCACCTTTTTTTTTATAATCATCATTCTCCCCGTGTGTTTTCACAAAAAGCTTCATCAAGCTTGGTTTGCATCTAAGTAAGAACCATAGTCTACAAGAGAAGACTTTTGACCTATTGGTAGGAACCATTAGTGACAATATAAAAAACATTTTACCAGCATTTATTACCATATTGATATGCTGATTTTTTATGCGTACTCCAACTAAAAACCATTTTATATATAGAAAAATCATTGATAGTCTATATCATAGCTTTCTTCATCAAAGAATATTTTTTTCTTGATGCATCATAAGCCAAACCTCGGATGATCACAACAATTTTAACTCATCAATTAATGGTTATAGATAAACATCTATATTTTAATTCGGACTATTAAAATCGAGTATGACCGTAGATAAAAACATGAATTTCAGCCCTATACACATCCCCAATGACATATTGTAAATTGTAAAATGATTGAAGCCTGTGATATGGATGAGTATATTTCAAACCATGATGAAGAGGGTGATGTGGGAGAAGAGGAAAGATTGCCCGTTAATTAACTTGTCTGCTAAAGAGAAAACAAGAATCAACGAGCCTTGGTGTCAATCCTTAATTTTCAAAATTATATTATAGCAACAACTGAACCAAGAATTAGTGGTCGGGCAATAGAGAAAATAATTGAAAAACTAAAATTTGATGCTAGTTTTTGAGTGAAAGCAAACGGTAAATCTGAGAGTATTTGGTTATCGTGGAGTAAATCATAGCTGACATAACAGTGCTGAAATCATCTAGACATCTGATTCACATTCTGGTATGTGTTGGATTTAGGCAGTGTTGGCCTAATCTTTGCATGGAGAGGACAAGAAAGTGGAGGGTATCTTAAAGTCTAGAAGAGGCTTGATAGAGGATCTGAGAATTAGTTACCCATCACTATGATTTCTAAATTTATTGATAAAATATTTTGTTGGTATTTATATTCTTAGTCTATTGCTATAAAATCTACCTATAGGCTTATGGGCAGAAATATTTAGTTGGAAAAACTATCGTTGGTGATTTATCATCTGTTGATGAATTTACTGGTGATAAAATCTTCATCGGATTTGCAGATGATGAATATAACATATCATCAACTAAAAAACCGTATGTAATTTTATTAGTGATTTTCTTGCCTGTCAGTATTTTCTATAGTGAATTGACATATATCCAACAAGAAAATCATATACAATTCCATTAGTTATTAAACAATAACAGTGATATTTGCAGTAATTGTTTTTCTACTCTCTTGAATATACCAACAAATACCTTTAGTAATAATTTAATTTAAAAGTTAAAATATATTAAATAAAAGTAGAAAATAATTAAAATAAAATAATATAATATAAAAATCAAGATATTATTACAAATTCAAACATTTATAACTTCAAATACAATTAACTTAGATTATAAATGCTAGAGGATGAGAAGGAGGCGGGTCTTTACCAAGACTATAGAGCTAATAAGGGGGAACACATGTACCATTTATTTGTGATTTCATATCCATTACCGATATGTAAAGTTCAACTGTCTCAATAGATAGTCGTGCATAATCAATAGTAATATAGGTCGTCCAAACTTGAAATCGTTAGTCTAAAATCATCTCGAATTCTGGAGTTTGAGTGTTTAGAACCTATTGAGAGCATATAATGGTTGAAATATTATGGGCTATCAATAAGTCCTCGATCATAATGTTAGAAAGACGGTACAACCTAATTTCTATTGAGTGCATAGACGATCCTGCCTCTAACCTCAACTCCAAATCGAGATTCAGATGGGTCAAATGATTGTCATTGTATTTCTCCTTTAACGTAGTGTTATATGTATCCTAAAAAAAGTCAGCAAATTTAAAAAAAATAATAACTTAAGAAAAAATAGTCGAAAACCAATTTACCACAAAGTATTGAGTTTGATTATCCAAGAGTTTTTGCACCATTTTTTTATAATCATCATTCTGCCCGTGTGTTTTCACAAAAAGCTTCATCAAGCTTGGTTTGCATCTAAGTAAGAACCATAGTCTACAAGAGAAGACTTTTGACCTATTGGTAGGAACCATTAGTGACAATATAAAAAACATTTTACCAGCATTTATTACCATATTGATATGCTGATTTTTTATGCGTACTCCAACTAAAAACCATTTTATATATAGAAAAATCATTGATAGTCTATATCATAGCTTTCTTCATCAAAGAATATTTTTTTCTTGATGCATCATAAGCCAAACCTCGGATGATCACAACAATTTTAACTCATCAATTAATGGTTATAGATAAACATCTATATTTTAATTCGGACTATTAAAATCGAGTATGACCGTAGATAAAAACATGAATTTCAGCCCTATACACATCCCCAATGACATATTGTAAATTGTAAGTATCACCAACCAAATAAGAATAAAAAGCAGTAAATGAATCAAATGGATCGAATTTGTTTGTATATAACCTAAGATACACGCTCCTTGATTCCATTAAAAACTGAAGATGGTCCCTATTAAAATAATTTTAAACTTCAGTATCAGAATGGTGCTTCATCACTTCATCCACCACATCATATATTGGTGTCATGTCATATGCTTATTAGTCTTTGATTATATGAATAACCCCTAAAATTTAAGTGTGATTAGGAAGCATCTAACTTTATTGTGTGCGACAAGAGTCCTGATATATGATGGATTTAGGCAGCATTGGCTTAATCTTTACATGGAGAGGACAAGAACGTGGAGGGTATCTTAAAGTCTATGAGAGGCTTGATAGAGGATTTGAGAATTAGTCACTCACCACTATAATTTTTAAATTTACCAATAAAATATTTTGTTGATATTTATACTCTTAGTCTATAGTGAATTTGATATATAAGTGACAAAAAAATCATATGCAATTATATCAATTATTAAACAATAGCAATAACATTTGCAGTAATTCTTTTTCAACTCTCTAAAATATACCAACAAATACCTTTAGTGATAATTTAATTTAAAAAGTAAAATATATTAAATAAAAGTAGAAAATAATTAAAATAAAAAAATAATATAAAAATCAATATATTATTACAAATTCAAAAATTTATAAGTTCAAATACAATTTAACTAGAATACAAGTGCTAGTGGATGAGAAGGAGGCGGTTATTTACGAAGACCGTAGGGTTAATAGGGGAGAACACATGTACTATTTATCTATGATTTCATCTCCATTACTGATATGTAAAGTTTAACTGTCTCAATAGATAGTCGTGCATAATCAATAGTAATATAGTTCGTCCAAACTTGAAATCGTTAATCTAAAATCACCTCGAACTCTGGAATTTGAGTGCTTAGAACCAACTGAGAGCATTTAAAGGTTGAAACATTGTGGGCTATCCATAAGCCCTAGATCGTAATGTTAGAAAGACCGTACAACTCGATTTCTTTTAGGTGCAATAGACGATTTTGCCTCTAACAACAAATCCAAATCAAGATCCAGATGGGTCAAAAGATCATCTTCGTATTTCTCCTTCAATATGGTGTTATATGTATCCTAAAAAAATGGTTGAAAATCAATATATCATAAAGTACTGAGTTTGACTATTCAAGAGTTTTTACATCCCTTTTTTATTTTTACATCCCTTTTTTATAATCATCATTCCACCCGTGTGTTTTCACAAAAAACTTCATCGAGTTTGGTTTGCATCTAAGTAAGAACCATAGCCTACAAGAGAAGACTTTTGACATGTTGGCAAGGACCATTAGTGACAATATAAAAAACATTTTACCATCATTTGTTAACGTATTAACATGCTAATTTTTTATACATACTCCAATTAGAAACCATCCTATATGTAGAAAAATCATTGATAGTCTATACATAGCTTCCTTCATCAAAGAATTTTTTTTTTCTTGATGTATCATAAGCCAAAGCTCTGATGACTACAATAATTTCAACTCATGAATTAATGGTCGTAGACAAACATCTATATTCTAACTCGGACTATTAGAACCGGTCATAGATAAAAACATGAACTTCAGGCCTATACACATCCCCAATGACATGTTGTAAATTATACATATCACCAACTAAATAAGAATAAGAAGCAGCAAATGAATCAAACGGATCGAATTTGTTTCTATATAACCCAAGATACACGTTCCTTGATTCCATTAAAAACTGAAAATGCTCCCCATTAAAAATTTTCTAAGCTTCACTATCAGAAGGTGCATCATCACTTCATCCACCATATCATATAATTGGTGTCATGCCATATGCTTATTAGTCTTTGGTTATATGAATAACCCCTGCAATTTAGGTGTGATTCGTAAGTATCTAGGTTTATTATGTGCGACAAAAGTCCTTCCTCTGCCAGTCATGGGTTTATAAGGAGAATGGCTACATGTTCTGCACTCGGTCAACTTTACATTTTCAAGGTAGCACAACATGCAAAAGTTTGGATATATGTCAATTTTCTAGTATCATAAGTCAACAGTTCATCATTAAAGGTTCTTTTTAAGCCTATTATGTTATATTTGACCTCACTCAACACATGATCTGACTTAATAATGAACACATGTCCAACGGCTTATAATTTATTATGATTTATGCATTCACCCCATAATAGTTCATCAAAATCTTTTAAAAGATCAAAAAACTTGGTTGCATCTACATTAGGTTCTTTATCTGCAATTAAACAGTCACTTAGATAACCATAGTTCCTTCACATCCATAATTATATTCCTATAATGATTATGATTGTCATCTTCAACCCTATACACATTGCTAGAACTAAAAGTTAACCTAACTATCTTTTCTATTATGGAATTGTAAGAAACATATGGTTCTCTGTGTGCAAACTAACAAAGATATTTCTTCACAAACTCTTTTTGTTGAAGATGTATTGTTATAGGATTTGGATAAACTGTTTATTTTTATAGCTCTTATATAGACATCTAATATCATTTCCACTAATATTTTTTAGATTAAATAGTACATAATTAATAAAATTATGAACCCAATTATAATAATTCATCCTACATAACCTTTCGGGTGAATCTTGATACATCTCATCCATTACATATATCAAACCTATATAGAATATTGATGACAACATGTATTAATTAATTATGTATGTCGCAGGGTGTGCAAGCATCTGGCGACAGCGGAGGCTCTTGTTGTGCCTCCTGATGAGGGGTGTTGTGTGTTGGAA
Organism: Populus euphratica; assembly: GCF_000495115.2. NCBI lineage: Eukaryota > Viridiplantae > Streptophyta > Magnoliopsida > Malpighiales > Salicaceae > Populus > Populus euphratica. The sequence continues at coordinate 630,740 of NW_011499935.1, forward strand.
AATTATGATTAATTTTTTGGAGTTACCACCTACTATTATGGTTACTAAGAATCTACGGTCTGCGAGAATCTGAGTAAGGGACTGGTTGTGCAAGGGGAAGACCTACCTAAGATAAGCTGCATTATTATTTGATTGTTTTTTAAGTCAGGTTTTTATTTGTTAGTCTTTTTCAAGGCTCAAGATAGATCTCTCTTCATGAGAGAGTCTCTACCTTATCAGGTTAAATATTAATTATTCTAAAGTCTGAATATTAACATCGCATTTATTTACTATCTTTAATACCTGAAGGTGTACTTTATCATGTAATTTTACAACTCACAAATATTAAAGCCTACATCTAAATCCTAAAAAAAAAGATTGAAAAAAATATTTTCTATATATTGGTCAAATCCTAATGGATAATCATAAACTGATTACGATATCTATTTTTTCAAAAAAAATAAAAAAGATGCAACTTTTTTATTTTTTTAATGAAAAATATGCTTGGAAAAATTTTAGGATTTGGTCGTATGCATGAAAATATTCTTTAAAAATAGAAATTGATTTAAAATATTTTTTTAATTTTTTTTGAAATATTTTGGAGAAAACCGAATATTTTAATACTGGATTTGTATTTTACAGTGTAAATATACAAACCAATATTATAAAAAATTAATAGAAAAATATTTAAGAAAATCACAAATTTTTTTAAGGATTTTGAATTTTTTTTGGAATTTTTTTGTTAAAACATGTAGGCTTGACCGAGCTTAGCCCAAAAGAGGTGGGCCAAAATCGGCCCAAAATGGTTGGGCCGATGTTGGCCTAGAATTACTATTATTTATTTTTTTGGACCGAGCTGGACCCAACCTATACACTTAGGCTGGGCCAACACTGGCCTGACCCAGATGCAATTGTAGAACGTGAACAGTGGTTCACATTCTACATGCAACCGAAATAGTTATGGCGGTTGGCAGAGTGACGGAGGCAACCTTGTAGAGGAGAAGAGGCTTTTGTCACCGGCCTGGCGTCAAATCGACGGAGGTGATGGTGGAAGAAATGGTGGTCTCAGTTGACTGCGGTGGTGGAAGAAAATAGAAGAAGTGGGGGAAGAAAATCTGCAGGGGGAGAGAGAAAATCTCGTGGTGACTCCCAGTGGTTGGCTGGTAGCTTAATGTGGTGGAATTGGTGGTGAAGAAGTTGTTGATGGCTTCGTTTGGTGGCTGGAATGGCGGAGGGAGAAAGCAAGAAAAAATTGTAGAAAACCGGGCAGAGAGGGCTGGTTTTTGGTTTACTTTGGACCTGATTTTCTCCTCTCTCAGGCCATCAAATCCACCTCTATTTATAGGCGGTGGAAGAGGGCAATCTTGTCAACTCTAGGTAAAACTTTAGCCCTTGATTCTGTTGGAAAGGATCCCAACCGTTGGTTTAAACTAGGCATGGTGCACTGTCAAATCTACCGAAAAAACTGTCTGAGTTGGCATATTTAGACCGGATTCTATGCTGAGGGGTTGTCATTCTAACTGAACTATTCACACCATGATGTAGGGGAATTGCAGATGATCATTTTCATGCAAGTTTAGTTAAATTTGGTGGACATTTAGTGCATTAAATGCACCTGCAAAGTAAGCAACCAAACCAGCTTTAACCTGATAAAAGAAGAAGACAATAAACAGTGACCAGACGACGAGTCGTCTGGTCCTCTTTTTTTTTTTTTTTAGTAAAACAGCGCCGTTTTGGACTAAAATAGGGATTTTTACTAAATTTCAATTAAATCATTTTTCTTTCAATTGCTTTCAATTAAACGTCTAATTAACCTTCAACTTTTGATTTAATGCAATGAAGCCCCTTCTGAACTTCAATTGGAAACCCCTAGTTACGCGTCTTTTACAAAATGGTCCTTGGTCTTGGAATTTGTCAATTTAACCCCTAATTAACCTTTAAACTTTCAATTTCTTCAATTTAGCCCCCGGTTTTTCTCAATTGAGCACCTAAAATGTGGTTCCTCTTGCAAATTGGTCCTTGGATGTGAATTTTGTCAATTTAACCCCTAATTGACCCCAAAACTTTAATTTGCTTGCAATTTTGCCCCTGATTTCAATTAATTAACTTGGTAAAAATTAAATTTGTTCTCTTAAAATTTTAAATCTTCTCAATTACGCTCCCAAACTTAATTTTTCATCAATTAAGCCCTAAATAAAATTAAATGGACCCATTTAAAGTATAATTAAGTCCTTGCACTTAATTAAATCCTTCAATTAGACCCAAATTAATTCTTAAACATAATTAAAATCTAACTTGACCTATGATTAAATCAAATCAGCCTATTAAAAATTTAATTATGTCCTTAGACTTAATTTTTCACTAATTAATCCCCAAATAAAATTAATTTGACTCTTTAAAGTATAATTAAGTCTTTGCACTTAATTAAATCCTTCAATTGAACTCAAATTAATTCTTAAATATAATTAAAATTTAATTTGACCCATGATTAAATCAAATCAGCCTATTAAAAATTTAATTATATCATTGAACTTATTTTTTATGCAAATTCGTCCAATAATCATTTAATTTGATCTTGAATTTGTATTTTTTATCCGTTCTTAATGGGGTACAATTAGGCCTTGAATTTCCTCCAAAAATTGCAACTCAATTTTCCGGCCTGCTTTCTCCACATTGCCAGCTATTATTTTATTTTTTTTATTTTTATTTTGAAAAAAGTGAATTTTTTGGGAATAACCCAGAATTGGGTTATGACAATGTAAACTAAATAAATTAATTAATATATGTTAACAGTACTCTTAATTCATTATCAATCATCAATTATCAATTATTTATATTAATTCAAATTTTTATATATTTGTTGAAATTTTAACTCAATAATAAAATTGATCAAATATAACATGGACCTATTAATTAAGCCATTATTTATTCCATCACAAAACACTCAAGTCATAAATTCAAAATAAATTTTATCAATTTACAAATAAATAATTTTACAAACTCTCAAACAAACCTTAACATGTACAAATGATACATTTATACCATAAATTTATATGGAAAAGGCTATAAAATAAGCGAACACCTAAACAAAATATATATGCTACAAAAATATATAATAAAAATTAACATTTTAAAATTGAGTTCATATAAACAATGTGTAGTGTTGCTTACTTGAACTTAATAAAATTTAAATCAAATCAAGGATGTTGACAAACAAAGTGTTGAGGTGGTTGAATTTGTGGAGGGAGGTTGATTTATAATAAAATTATGGGGGAGAAGGTGTGTTTTTTATTTTTAACAGAGCTGAGAGGAATAAGAAAAAATAGAAGAGGGGAAGAGAAGGGTTATTGACATGACCAAAAGATTGATGTCTTTTTTCAAGTGTAGGAGTGTCGAAGTAATAAATAATTTGGCAAAACTGAGATCGAACGATATAGAGGTTAACTATAATAATGATGATAATGGTGGTGATGGTCGTGGTGGTGGTGAGGAATTTGAAATGTAAGATTAAACAAAGATAAAAATAATTATCAAGATTAGAGGATTCATTAATGGTGTTTGAAATAAGTATAATATAAACTCTTTTTATTACTCAACTGGAAACCACACACAAAAGATGTTCCAATCGGATGATTTATCATTAATAGCTCATTATAAATTATTAACATAATTATATTAATTATCTTATTTAAGTAACACCAAACTTTTAAATATTGTCAGAAATTTATTACGCTAACTTATGTTAACAACAAATCAAGTTTCTTTCATAGCACAGATATAAGTTGTACCATACGATTGGCTATGAAAGTGTCAAGCATTGATTGTACTAAGCGTTATACAATACAAATTTAGATTAACTATTTAACAAGGTATTAAAAATTAATAAAATAAAAATGATAAAACATGTTAATAGCAAGTTATTTAGGCTATAGTCATTGAAGTCCATATTGAGTTTATATTATATATCATCCTAACATCATTAGTGAAACTTTTTCACTTGACATACTAAACTTAGCTAAACATAATGAAGAAGAGAAATATAAATAAATAAGAGGAGAACATGATTATATAAATATAGTAAAGGAAATAAAAGGCATAAACAAGATATTAATAAAATCAAAACTTAAGCATTACAAAAATATAAAGAAAAAAAGCAAGAACATGATCTTGATTTGAAAACCAAGATGCCCAAATGTATGACAAATACCTCCTTTTATATACCAAAATTTAAAACTTTGATTTGATGACTAATTGTTGAGTGAATGACTACCTTTTGACATTATGACAATCATTATCTTCTTTTTTTAATAAAACATCATTGACAACATTAGAAGTTAAACAGATAGTCTTATGAAAGTTTTGAAAAATTATCTTCGTTTTCCAACTAAAAAAGAATAAAGTATTTTGGACTTTTAGAACTCGAGATATGGGCTAAACACTAAGCAGTGTCTAGGCCACAGTACAGTTTTCAACTTCTCTGTTGTTACTACAATTTGAACTTGAAAACAACCTTTTTAAATCTTGGACTCTCATAAAAGTTTAAAGCATATATCTTACCTTTCTATTCATATAAATCAGACCTAAATTCAAGTTCTACAGCTCAAGTTATGATCTAATCACCAAATGGTGTTCCAATTTGAATTCAACCAATATCTCTTTTCTAATCTTAGCCCTCTTTTTATCTTCTCAATTTTAGTAGTTATATTGATCAATCAATTCTTTAATTTATATGATAAGTCAACATTTAAAGTGAATATTTATTATAAATTAAAGGTACCTTATATTATCAGACTTGTTATAATAAAACATGCTCTAGTTAAGGAGTTATTGATACTTCAAGTAAAAAATAATGATAAAAATATATTTTTATCAAGGTTTTATATCATCATTTTGCACTTGAAGTATCAATAACTCCTTAACTAGAGCGTGGGTAAGATTAACATATATAATAATATAAAATATTTTTATTTTATAGTAAATATTCATCTTAAATACAGATCTATCACATAAATTAAGGGATTTATTAATGAGTTTAACTACTAAAAGTGAAAAGATAAAAAAGGGCTAAGCTTAGAAAAAATATATTGGTTCAGTCCAAATTGTAACAATGTTTAGTTATTGGGTTATATATGGAGCTGAAGAACTTGAAGTTGGGTCTGCTCTATATTGATGGAAAGCTAAGATATAGGCCTAAAACTTTTATGAGAGTCCAAGATTCAAAAAGGTCATCTTCAAGTTCAAATTGTAACAACAATGAAGAAGTTGAAATTTTTCCTGCAACCTAGATAATGTTCAATGTTCAACCCATATCTCGAGTTTTAAAAGTACAAATCACTCTCTTTTTTTTTTAAAGCTGAGACAATTTTCTAAAACTTTCATAAATACAATTTGTTCAAATTATGACGTTAGCAATGATGTTTTGTTCAGACAAGAAGATAAAAATTGTTACCAAGTCAAGATATGGTCACTCAATCAACAATTAGTTAAAGAATTAATAGTTTCAAATTTTGACATATAAAAGGAGGCATTTGTTGTGCATTTAGGCATATTGGTTTTCAGATCAAGATCATGTTTTTGCTCTTTCTTTATATTTTAGTAAGGTTTAAGTTTTGCTTTCATTAATCTCTTGTTTATGCATTTTATTTTATTTCCTTTACTTAGTTAACTTATATGTTCTTATCTTGTTTTTTTATGTTTTTCTCTTTCATTATGTTTAATTAAGTTTATTATGTCAAGGTGAAAAGGGTACACGAATAGTATAAGAATAAGTATAGTATAAACTCAACATAGACTTTAATGTTTGATACTAACATGTTTTATATTTGTTATATTGTTTACTCTTAATGATTTATTTGTTAAATGGTTAATCTAGATTTTTGTTGTATAACCCTTGGTACAACAAATACTTGACATAGCTCAACCGTATGGTATAACCGACACGTAAGGGAGATATCCCGCTTCTTCTGAAAGTAAATAGGATAGAGTTTGCTTTTAAAATGTTTATTTTTGAAATATATTAAAATAATATGTATATTTTTACTTTTTAAAATTAATTTTTGATATCAGTACATTAAAACAATAAAAAAAACATATAAAAAATTAGTTTAAAGCTAAAAAACAAAATTCAAAAATTTTCAAAAATATAATTGGACCGCAATACCAAACGGTACCTCAAAAAAATAAAAAAGGAGTTGCAAGTTCTAGAAAGTTGAGTAAGTCATCACCAAGGAAGGACCAAACCTTACATGCTCAATGCATAAGTATAGTGTTCCATATATCCATATATAGTATTTTTAATTTGGTCTCCAAACTTCTTTTTTTTTATGATTTAGCCCTAATTAAAGACCAATTAATTTTGATTTCTTATGAAAGTGTGGGATGGAAAAAAGAAGGACCAAAATAAAAAAACAATATATCAAATATAGATGGTATACCATAAGTTTTGCAAAAGATGTATATTAGTTCTTGAACTTTAAAAATCACATAAATTATAGGCTTGGATTTTTCGCCTTAGAAGGCTCCACTATTTATCCTCTATTTGTTTTTTTAATTTGGTCCTCAAACTGCTTTTCAGTGATTTAATCCTAATTAAAAACCAATTCATTTTAATTTCTTATAAAAGGGTGTGATCAAAAGAAAAGGGGTTGAAATAAAAAAGACGTCAAACAGAGGTGGCATACCATAAGTTTAGTAAAAGATGCACTTTCATCGTTAAATTTTAAAAATCTTGTAAATTATACATTTTCAATACCTTGATATTTTTCCAATTTAATTTTGGTACAAAAAATCATTTTTGTTATTTTTTTATCATGGATTAAGAGAGGTTGCTAGATTTTAATGTTAGAGAGAAAAAATATCATTGACACTGATTTAGACCACTAAAATGAATGATATTAGTGTCAAATAGTTTATTTGATGAGGGAAGTACATATTAGGTTTTTGTTTTTTTACCATTAAGGTTCGTGAAAAAACATATCTGAACTCACATTAATTTTTTATTTTAGGTTGATTTCTATTTTTGAGGCGGTTTTTCAATTTAGTTATTTTTTATCCTCTATTTTAGGTTCAATTTATATTTAAATTACTATCCCTCTCTCTCTAATTTTTTTTAGAGACTCTTTTAAATTACAATCATTTTTTTAAGTTATGCATTTAAATTTGAAGAGTTTTTCAAATTCATCTATAATTTTATTTTTATTTTGTATTGATGAACTTTAAATGTAAAGAAACAAAAATATTGAAATAATATTTATAATATCTACAGCTTTGCATGTTGTTTTATTTCTTTTATTTTATTCAATCAATTTAATTTTTATTTCTATTTATATTATCATTTACTTGAATAAAAAACTATTTTAAAAAATAAATTTTAAAAATACGACCAGGTAAATATTTTTTTTTTAGGTTAAATAACTTGATCTACTCTTGTCCCTTGGTTTTTCAAGTTTTATTTTTAGGTATTGTTAATGATTATTTATTTATTTATTTGCACATATAGTTCTCGATTTATTTTATTACATGTATTTGTAATATATTTTATTTGAACTTCAATTTTTCAAACTATAGAAATGCGTTAAAAAAGCCTGCAAATACAATCTTTTTATTGAAAATAGAAATATTTAACTTGTGGTGGAGCGTAGATACATAACTAGTAGTTTCTCCATATCAATTTTGTTTAAAATCATGGTTGAAGAGAATATTTAAGGTAGAGTAAAAGTGAGGATCAATTATTTTTGGTGTGAAAACTTTGTTGAAATTTAATTTTTAATGTAAACACTTTAACATAAGATATTGATGTGATTTGCTTCAAATATTGATGTGATTTAAGTAAATTATAGGTGACTGAGAAATATATTTTGAAAAAATTCAAAACCCTTTAAAATCTTTTATCATACATGGGAAAGAAATTATGGTTTATTTAATAATAATATGAAAAGTTAACATTAGATCCAAATAGCAATCTAAATTTTAGAGGAAAGAGAACATAAGTAAAGTAAGTTTTTTAAATTTATAATTACACTCGTGACTTGGCTCAACTCATGTTTGAATTTAAGTTTATTATAAAATAAATTTTTAAGCTTCAAAAGGAATTATATTTTTTTTAGCCTATTGGTTTATTTAGTCTAGCCTAATTAGTTTTCTTTCGAAAGAGTTCTTTCTACACCTGGAAAAAAAAAAATTTAACTTAGAAAACATTTGATTTTATCTAAAACATTGAGTTTTAATTCACGTTTATAGTTCGTAATGGAGGAATTCCATTAGTTTTTTTGCTCCTAAAAATCCTTATAATAAGGTTTGGAAGGAAAATGCCTTGATTTGGTTTGTTATACTCTATTTTGGACAAAATTCTCTTCAGATTTTGGCAGTATTCTTTACTTGTTTTGGTTTTTTATTTTTTAATGCTTTATTTTTTAATTTTTCAATGCTTTATTTTTTTAATTTTTTCTTCATCTATTTTGATTTTAATAATTTTTTTCTAATCTAGAGCCTAAGATTAAGTTCTTATAAAGAGATTCTAATTAGTCCTATAAGACTTTTTGAAATTACTGTTTTTACATCAAGTAAAGTAACGGGTTGGGATTTTTTTTTTTTTTTTTTAAGTTCACCAACAATTCTTGACTTAGGGCTGGAATGATATTGTTTGTGCAAAGGAATGATTTGGGAGATGATAGGCTGATGTGTAATGAAGGCCCAAACCTAAAGCTTTAATGAATGTGCCAAGAAAGGTACCCACAAACACCGAAACATATCACTTCAATATTTGAAAACTTAAATAGAGCATTAGATAAGGGTGCTTCGAAAAACCGGCACAACTATAATATTTATATTATCTGAGCTAATCTGAATAAAATAATATAAATATTATAAATAATAATGAAATAAAATAAATAAATATTATAATGGGATGGGATTAATAGTTAAAATTTTTAAAATTTAATTAATTTGACGCATTCATATACCTTATAATAACAAATTTAATTTATATTATATGTTCAGTTTTTATTTTGCGATTGATTCTTTTATTTTAGTCAATTGATTCAATTGATATATTAAATTTCAATTATTTAGGAGAAGTTATAATAAATTTTGAGTTGATTTATTTAGTTCAATTCTTAGTTTTAACTAAGCTCAACCCATGAAAATTAATAATATTAGCCCAATTTATAAATATTTATGATATTTATAAAAAAAATTATATATCCAACCCGTTTAAGTTAAAACAAATAAATGGATTGGATTTATAATTTGTAAAATATCAAAAATATAATTATAAATTTAAATTTGATCCAATTATATCCATTAACACTTATAACATTAGAGATGGTTTACCCATATTAAATGGATACAGATCCAAACTAATCCAAGTGAGTTAAGAATTTTTAGACCTAATGGGGTTTAGGTCAAGTTGAGTAAAATTCAAAGATAAAAAATTAAGTTTTGGATTTGATATAGATTTTGATTTATTTAACTTGAACTTAGCTCAACTTGAAACAAATAAATAACCTTAAATTTTAAAAAAAAATTACATATGTATAACGCTATTTAAGTACTAAATAGTTTTAAATTATAGTATTTGAATTTGAGCTTGAGTTATTATGAATACATGAAACGGATCAGGTTGGGTTTGTGTATCAAAAATCTATAATCATTTGGGATGGATTTGAATAATTATTTTAGATTTAAATATGGATAATAGAAAAAATGAGACAAAACCTGATCCATGTATATCCATTATCTTCCCTAAAAAATGTGATGAACTCCTTAATCAATCTCATGTTTCGTACAGTCAATTTCAAATTCAGTTAATGACCACTAAGAACCTTCCATTGTATAAACATCATTTGCTTTGCGTTTAACATTGATATTTGGTTCCTTCAAAAAAACGGTGCCCAATGATGAAGTAAATGGGGAATTGGGGATTAAATGATAAACAAAAAAGCAATGATAATGAAATTATTATTTTACATTTTCAATTTTGTTAGAGTTTAACTTTTTGTTAATCAAATATTTTATTTAATATATCATTGCTTTAATTATTTTTTATTATTATTTAAAAAATAATAATAATTTAATGATTGAATAAAATATAATTTAATTGTAGTATCTAATGAATTATTTTTTTATGATATTGAAAGAAAAATAAAAATGATTTTAATAAGTGAAGAAGTTACTATTTTAAATTTGTTCAGAAAAAAATATTTATTGTGAAATTTGTTAAGTTTTTAAGCAAATAAATTAATAATTTTGATGGTTATACATATGAAGGATATATTTTTTTACTTCTTCTAATTATACCTTCATCAACCATGTATAAATTAAATACAAATATTTATTTTATTTTTTATATCATATATCGTCATCGTCCTTCATCAACCATATATCATCATCATAAAAAGCTACATCTCTGTCTTTTATTTCTTTTTATCTTTTTTGTTTTAGTTGGAAGCAAATGCTACCTATCTTCCATAAACAAAATACAATTAGAGACGTGCATTAACAATATTGTTTTTTTCTATTAATATGATTTTTTGAATTAATTTGTATGTATATTAAATAATTTTATAAATTTTAAAATTAATAATTATATAAATTTTTTTTAATAATCTTAAAATTTATAAAATTTAAACCAGTAATTTTTAAAAAACAAATCTATAACCTAAACAATATTATATATCAGTCAAGTATTAGGGTTTACTTATACGCGACAAACAAGTAGATGCACCACAGATAATAGAAAAGCTAGAACAGTTCACTGCTTGTTCGTTGAGACATCGAAGAACAGAGAGAGAAAATATGGGTTTGATTATGGTACTCTTCATCTCATGTTTTCTTTGAATTTTTGCTAATGCTATAAAAAAGGAACCATCGAGCCGCGTTTAAACCATCAGCACGACAACATTTGGAAACTCCGGAATCTTCATTTCCGGCCATGAACTTTTCTAGAGTAAGAAAATAGATTGCCTTTTTTTCCAGCAGAAACAACAGTTGAAACCATATGGAACATTCTGGAGCCATGAATAATCATATTTTTCTTCGCAGTTCCTTCAAAAGAGAAACTAGAAAGCTATGATTCCAACAGAGTCAAATTGATCAAGAGGCAGCACTTAATTGATCTCGCCATGTCATGTAAATTGGATTTCAAACTGGAAGTTGACCTCCAACAGCTGCTAGTGAGAACCAAACTTCGGACAGTCCTCAGTAAGTGGCAAATCCAAATTTTTCACATTTCTGAATGTTCTTGGGATAGTACAATAAAAATTTGTTTAAAGGACATGATTAAAAGATATATTTCAAATTAAAAATAAGATGCACTTATTTTTAGATTAAAAATTTATTAGAATTTAATCTCCAATATATGTATGCTCTTTAACATAGAATATTAACATGATTTAAATAAATCATATTAAAATAAAGACATTGATCTTCAATATTTTTTATTGGTTTAGCCAAAAGCCTTTGAAGTTGATGGAAGGAAAAAAAAAAGGTTAAAATTGAGCGATCAAAGTTTGATAGAAAAGCTGCAAGAGTTGCCTAATAACAATTTTGATTGGAAAGCCTTGTGGGTCACAACAATAAATATTCTGATGAGTTGTAAGTAAAGATGTCAGGTATTTTTAGTTAGGATTACAGGTTATGTAAGTTACGCTCTGACCCTTGCTATAAAACAACTAAAGGGCATAGAATATGTCCCAATAATTGTTGGACTTGCCTAATTTTCTTGGTCATTCAAAGATCTGTCTGCATATTAGGTGCTAAAAATTATCAAACAAGATTGAAAGCATTTAGTTATAATTATAAAGGAGTTTGAAAGTCTAAGGGACCTTAGCACAAGTGAAGAGTATACAAGATGTAGAGAGTTAACCCTAGCCATTATTCTTAAGATGTCACACTCTAAAGCTAGACCTTCATAAGTTGTAGAAAAGCCGATTAAAAAACAAAAGGTCAACAATGATGAGGAACTAAGAGAGCAAGTAAAAAAACTTCAGATATAGTTGAGTAAGAGCAAGAGAGACAAGGCAACTTTAGAAACAATGATGCTGGAAAGAGACAAAAGGAGGCAAGCAAGTTCAATCCAGAGATGCAAGAATAACAGTATTAGAGCTATGATTGAGCAAAAAAAAGACTATAAAAGAAGAATTTAAGAAAGACAAAGAAGAACTAGGTTTCAACATGATGCAAATTAAGTAGCTCCGAACTTGAAGCATTGAGGTCTAACTTCAATGATTGTCAAGGAAGCATAGAATATTATCAAGATAAATTTGTACAGGTTCAAGTAAAGAAGGTAGACACAATTGAGAAATACGAGGAGCTAAACAAGAAATATATAATGATGGAACTAGCCGAAGCATAAGAGGTTGCAAGAGTTAAAGGCAAAAGGAAGAAAGTTGAGGTTTTTGAAGCAGATCTAATAAATAAGAAATATAAAATTAAGTTGCTAAGAGTGAAGCTCATTAATGAACAAGAAATGGTAAACCATTTGAGCTAGCATTAGAAAAGCATAAAGACTAGTTCGACACCAACAATAATACCTTAAACCAAAGCAACATTCTACTCGTAGAAGGCATATAGACAAAGTTGTCGAATATACTTTGATTGTTAGGGCCAAAGCTCAAAAGGTGGGAGAAGACATCCTTCACTACTAGAAAAACTTAGTTGAGATCGATTTTTATGGGAAAATTGAGAGTCATTGCTTTTCTTTTCTACATATTGCTAGAGATATGGTTAAATAGAAAGACTGATGTAATTTTTCTTTTCCTTATATTTTCTTTTCCAAAAACAATGCAATGGACTTATCAATATTATTGATAAAAAAAGGCTTTGAGCCATCTTTTGTGTAAAATTTATTGGTTGAAAAGCGTGATTTAAAGCAATGACTTAGGCAAAATTACTCCTGATAAGAAATGTGACAAAAAATTCATACCCGCTCCGCAAATAAAGTGGTGGCCATCATTCATTCTTAAAAAGGCTAAATTCATATCCAATATACATTAGCATATGCATCATATTCATACATTTAATCATGCATTTGCTTATAAATTATCATACCCATTATAAGTTGTAAAACATAGGTCCCTTACCTAAAGTCTACTACACTCGACTGGGAGAGAGAAAGGAGAATGAACAAAGGGCTCACCCAAAATTAATTATCAAATAGAGTTATAATCTATAAAGAATGAAGTTTCTTGAATGACCAATCCGTTCAAGAAACTGTTAAGGTCATGGAATGGGAAGGGAATGTCTGTATAACCTCTTATGGAAGCACTAACAACTCATGTCCCTCATACACCTTAGAACATTAGGGGAAATTCAGCAATTAAGCAACATTTTACCCTTATTTCCCCTGTCTAACTAGCTTAAACTCTTGTCATTATGGATTTGACGATTGAAAGACCCTCTAATGATAGATATATTGGTCCTATAAACTATGATAAATGGATTGATACAAAAGAGATATTACAAGCCATTGAAGGTAGTGTTCTATTTAACCCTATGCGAGTGATTAATACTTAAAAGTGCATTTTTATCAATATTTTATATCATTATTTAGCACTTGAAGTATCAATAACCAATAACTCCTTAACTAAAGCATGTTTTATAATAATATATCTAATAATATAAGATACCTTTAATTTATGGTAAATATTCACTTTAAATGCAGGCCTGTCATATAAATGAAAGGATTGATTAATGAGTTTAAGAATTGAAATTGAAAGAACAAAGAGATGGCCAAACTTAGAAAAGAGATGCTAGTACAGTCAAAATCGGAACACTGTTTGGTAATTGGGTCATATCTAGAGATGTAGATCTTGGATTTAGGTCTACTTTATATGAATGGAAAGGTAAATATAGGCCTACAACTTTCATGGGAGCCCAACATTTTAAAAAGGCTATTTTCAAGTCCAAATTATAGCAACAACAAAGAAGTTTGAATCTATCCTGTAGCCCGAACATTGTTTAA